>NC_051390.1:4242829-4262829 GCF_015228065.2 Penaeus monodon | reverse complement strand
ATCATTATTATCATCGTTATTATTATCATTATTACCATCGTTATTATTATCATCTTTACTATTACGCCGAAAATAGCGAAAATTATAATACAAATATGAATAATTATGACATTAACGATAGTCGACCGAATAGCAGATGGAAAAGATGATAATAACAACATTATTAATTACATTGCTTAATTAACGCCAAGGTTGAGATTAAAGTTGTTATTAATAACAATTATGGCACTAAATATTTCACAGAAGTCTCACTGGCACACTCTCTTCCGGTTAATCTTGTTGTTTTGAACATAGGATCCGGAAGGGAAGGGTTGTTACCTCTTCCCCCTCCCCCTCTTCCCCCTTTCCCCTCTCCTCTCCACCCCTTTTCTCTCTCACCCTTCCCCTCTCACCCCTCTCCCCTCCCTTCCCCTCTCACCCCTCTCCCCTCCCTTCCCCTTTCCCTCCCCTTCCTCTCTCTTTCCCCTCCCCCTTCCTCTCTCTTTCCCCTTTCCCCTCTCACCCCTTCCTCTCTCTCACCCTCCTCCCCTCTCACCCTTTCCCCTTTCCCCTCACCTCTTCCCCTCTCACTCTCCCCCTTCCCCTCCCCGCCACACGCACAAACACACGTACTTAAGCCGGTTTCGTTTTTGTACATTCGTAATAAATTCTAACTGTATTTTTTATTATGTAATAGCCATAATATATATGGTGTCTCTCCCCCCCCTCTCCCCCCCTCCTTTCCCCTTTGTACTTCTCTGTTTTTATCTTTCTTTTTTTTTATCTTTTTTATCCTCCTTTGCGTCTTCTCCTCTCATTCTCCTTTTCTTTTTCCTTCCTTCCTTTGTTTTTTCCACTTTATCTCTTCCAGTTTCATCTGTTTATCTCTTTGTTTGTTTGTTTTTTTTTCTTTTTCCCATCCATCATCTTCTATTGATCCTTTTCTTCTTTTCGTCTTCCCCTTACCCTTTTCTGATTCTCCTTTTCCCCGTATTATTTTCCCTTCTCCTTTTCCTCTTCCTCTTCCCCTTAGTCTTCTTCATTTCCCCTTTCTCTCTTCCCCTCCCTCTTCTCTCCTTCCATTTTCTCTTACCCCTTTTCTCCTTCTCCTTTCCCCCCTTTTCACTTTTTTCCCTTTCTTTCCCCTTTCTTTTTATCTAATATCCATTTTCCTCTCACCTTTACCCCCCCCTCCCCCTTCCTCCCACTTGGCCCTCGGCATCATAAATAGATTACCACGGCAAGCTCTCCCCTCCCCTCCTCCCCCACCACAACTGCCCCCTACCCGCCCTGCAACTGCAATCCCCCCCCCTCTACCCTCCCCTGCAACTACCCCCCCCCTCCTTCTCCCCTGTTGCCTCGCCCACCTTCTCCGCCCTCCCCCCACAACCCCCCCCTCAACCCCCCCCCTTTCCACGTCTACCATAACATGCTGTCTGTTCCCCCACCCCCCTCCCCCTCCCCCTGCCTGAAACCACGTCCAGAACCGCATTCTTCCCCCCCTTCACCCACCTCCCCTACCCCCCCACTTCCACCACAACTGGTCGTCCCTAACACCCCCCCCCCACCTCCTACAACCACAACCATTCTCACCCTCCCCTGGCTACCACAACCGCCTGTCCCCTTCCCTCCCTCACTCCCTCCCGCCCTCCCTCCCTCACTCACTCCCTCCCTCCCTCACTCCTACACCCATCTACGCACCAACCAACCACCCCCCTCCTCCCTTCCCCTGGCAATCCCCAACCTAACAATAACCCCCTTCCCACTCCCCGACCCCCTCTCCCCCACTCCTACCCCCTGCCCTACCCCCCCCTTCCCCACCTTGGCTGAGCGGGGCTGTACTTACGCGTCCGTTGCGTTTTCCCCCCGCGCACTTTTTTTTCTCCTCCGTCGCCCCCCCCCCCGCCTACGCTGTCGTGTTTTTCCCCGTCGTATCAACCCCCCCCCCACCATCGTGTTGTGGGTTTTTTCCCCCATTGTTTTTTTTCCCTGTTGTGTTTTTTCCCCGTCGTATTTTCCCCCCGTCGTATTTTCCTCCCGTTGTTTTTTCCCCGTCGTATTTTCCCCATCGTCTTTCCCCCCCCCCGCCCCCCCCCCAACGCTGTATTTTTCCCCCCATCGTGTTTTTCCCCCCTGTCGTATCCCCCGCCTCATCGTTTTTTTTTCTCCTATCGTGTCGTATTTTTCCCCCACATCGTGTTTCCTCCCCGTCATATCCCCCCCACCCCACCCACGTCGTGTTTCCCCCCGCCCCCCCCGTCGTTTTCCCCCCTGCCGTGTTTTCCCCCGCCCCCCCCCCGTCGTGTTTTCCCCCCGCCCCCCCGTCCCCCCCCGAGTGTTTCCCCCCGCCCCCCCCGTCGTTTTCCCCCCTGGCCGTGTTTTCCCCCCGCCCCCCCCCCCCCCCCCCCGTCGTGTTTTCCCCCCGCCCCCCGTCCCCCCCTCGTGTTCCCCCCCCCCCCCCCCGTGTGTTTTCCCCCGCCTCCCCCTCTCTCTCCCCCCCCCCCCCAGGCCACCCAGTCCTTATTCCCCCGCGCACCGCTCCCATCCTCCCCCGCTCTTATCCCCCCTCCCTTCCATCGCATGCACTTTTCCACGAAAAAACCCCCCCCTTCCTCCATCCCCTTCTCTACCCTCATGGTCTTTTCGCATCTATCGCTGTTCCCGTCTCCGTTTCCTCCTCCCTTTCTCTGTCTCATTGCCTGTCCTCTCTGTTTCTCTTTTCTGCCTCTTCTTCTTTTCTCTCTCTCTCTCTCTCTCTCTCTCTCTCCTCCTCTCTCCTCTCCCCCTCTCTTATCCTCTCTCTCTCTCTCTCTCTCCTTCCCTGTCTCTCTCCCTTCCCCTCTCCTCCCTTCTCTCCTTCTCCGTCCTCCTCTCCTTATCTCCCCGTTTCATCCTCCTATTCCCATTCCTTCTCCCTCATCCTCCCCTCCATCCGTGTCTTCCATTCCCTAGTTCTTCCTATCTTCCATCCCTCTCCCCCTCCTCCCTATCCCTCCTTTCCCTCTCCCACCCTCCCTATCTCTTTATCCCTATCCCTCCCTCCTTATCCCTCCCTCCCCTCCCTGCCCTCCCCCTCCCTAGCCCCCCTCCCTCCCTCCCTCCCTCCCTGCTTACAAAGATCATGGCAGCGCAGCTTTAACGTTCAGTGTTTTACATCAGGTTTCGTGTTAGTTGTGTATCCTGTTATACTTCACCCCTGATGCCCTACAGTCCGCAGGATTCAATTTCACTTCATGTCAAAAAAAAATTATTCTATTTCCCCACACGCTCACGTTATGGCAGTACCCGGAACAAGTTGCTTGCTGACACTCACAGACACGCTCGCTTGCACGCACGGACATGTGTGTGTGGGTGTGTGTGGTGTTATGCTTGGGTACTCTTGGGCTTGCTATACATTCGTGCAAAATGTGTTTTCATGTGTTTATAGTATTGCAAACGCGCACGCGTATACCTGCGTGATCTTACACACACGCACGGATGCATACACGGACACACACACACACACACAACACACACTCATACACACTCGCACACACTCACACAAACACACACAAACACACACACACACACACACACACACACACACAACACACACACACACTCACACTCACACTCACACAACACACTCACACACAAACACTCACAAACACTCACACACAAACACACACACAAATATCCCCCAAACTATCATTTCCCCCTATATTTCCCCCCACTCAACGTCCTTTTCTCCCCTCTTCTCCCCCTGAAGGGTGTCGCTGCCGTGCACAGGGAGGGTGAGCGCTGAGGTGACCGTCAACCTGCACCTGAACATCACCACCCACAGCCGGAACCACAACCTCACCAACATCACCATCAAGAGGAAGAAGATATGCCTCAAAGGTGCGGCCACGTGATGCTGCGACTGGGCCTGGGATGGCCCCTCAGCCCGCGAGATTCTGGGCTGGGAGGCTGTTGGCGGCGGTTCTGAGTAGACTTTTTCTTTCGGGCTTTCGGGCTTTTTTTCCGTCTCTTCTCGCTCTCTCTTGCTTGGTCTCTCTATCTATTTATCTATATGTCTCGCTACGGAGCTCTCTGGCTCTCTGTCTCTGGTTTGATATTTCTCTCTCTCTCTTTCGCTCTCGCTCTCGTTCTCGTTCTCTTTCGCTCTCGTTCTCGTTCTCTTTCTCTCCTGCTCTCGTTCTCGCTCTCTCTCTCGCTCTCTCTCTCTCTCTCTCTCTCTCTCTCTCTCTCTCTCTTTCTCTTTCTCTATCTCTATCTCTCTCTCTCTCTCTCTCTCTCGCTCTCATTCTCTCTCTCTCGCTCTCTCTCTCTCTCTCTCTCTCTCTCTCTCTCTCTCTCTCTCTCTCTCTCTCTCTCTCTCTCTCTCTCTCTCTGTCATTTTACCATACTCTTACTGTGCTCTTTACATCAAATTTTGATGATGATTGTTGATAGCCTTTTACAAGTTTATGTTATAGATTGTCATAATAGTAATGATAATAAGGAAAATTATAATATTGTTTATATCATTGTAGTAACCATAATTATAACGTAATTTTAAAAAGTTGTTTATATCGCTATTATTATTGTGTTGTTTGTAATTATGATAGAATGTTGATAATACTGTTAATGATCACCATTAGTAGCAGTAAGAGCATTAGTGCTATTGTAGTTATTATCATTATTATTTATATTATTGTTATCCGTTTTAT
This sequence comes from Penaeus monodon, assembly GCF_015228065.2. NCBI lineage: Eukaryota > Metazoa > Arthropoda > Malacostraca > Decapoda > Penaeidae > Penaeus > Penaeus monodon. Next base: position 4,258,159 of record NC_051390.1, on the reverse strand, counting down.
AATGAATAGTATTATTTATATTATCGCTGTTATCATCATCCTACTTCCGTGTCCCCTTCACGTCATCATCATCCCCTCCTTTTCCTCCTCCTCATCCTCCTCCTCCTCTCCCTTACTCTTTTCCTCCCCCTTGCTCTTCTGCTTCTCCTTCTCCTCCTCCACCACCACCTCCTCCTCCTCCTCCTCCTCTTCGTCTTCCTCCTCCTCCTCTACCTTGTTCTTTTCCTCCCCTTCTTCCCCTCCTTTGCCCTTTTCCTCCCCTTCATTCTTCATTAATCCTCACTCCCCCATTTACACTCCAAACACAACTTCCTTTCTCGTTCTTATCCTCTCTTTCGCCCTCTCACTTTCTCTCCTCCTTTCCTCTCTCACTTTCTCTCCTCCTTTCCTCTCTCACTTTCTTCCTCCTTTCCTCTCTCACTTTCTCTCCTCTTTCCTCTCTCACTTCTCTCCTCTTTCCCTCTCACTTTCTCTCCTCCTTTCCTCTCTCACTTTCTCTCCTTTCCTTCCTCTCACTTTCTCTCCTCCTTTTCCCCTCTCACTTTCTCTCCCTTCCTCTCCTTTTCTCCCTTCCTCTTTCCCTCCTCTTCCTCTCTCACTTTCTCTCCTCCTTTCCTCTCACTTCTCTCCTCTTCCTCTCACTTCTCTCCTTCCTCTTCCTTTTTCTCTTTCCTTCACTTTCTCTCTTCCTTTCCTCTCTCACTTTCTCTCTCCTTTCCTCTCTCACTTTCTCTCCTTCCTCTCTCTCACTTTCTCTCTCTTCCGCTCTCTCACTTTCTCTCTCCTTTCCTCTCTCACTTTCTCTCCTCCTTTCCTCTTCCACTTTCTCTCCTTTCTCTCCTCCTTTCCTCTCTCACTTCTCTCCTCCTTTCCTCTCTCACTTCTCTCCTCTTTCCTCTCTCACTTTCTCTCCTCCTTTCCTCTCTCACTTTCTCTCCTCTTTCCTCTCTCACTTTCTCTCCTCCTTTCCTCTCTCACTTTCTCTCCTCCTTCCTCTCTCCTTTCTCCTCCTTTCCTCTTCCTTCTCTCACTCCTTCCTCCTTTCTCCTCTCCTTCTCTCCTCCTTTCCCTCTCACTTTCTCTCCTCCTTTCCTCTCTTCTCTCTCCTTTCCTCTCTTCTCTCTCCTTTCCTCTCTTCTCTCTCTCTCCCTTCTCTCCTTCTCTATCCTCTCTCCTTTCTCTCCTCCTTCCCCTCTCACTTTCTCTCTCCTTTCCTTCTCTCACTTTCTCTCCTCCTTTCCTCTCTCACTTTCTCTCCTCCTTTCGCCCTCTCACTTTCTCTCCTCCTTTCCTCTCTCACTTTCTCTCCTCCTTTCCTCTCTCACTTTCTCTCCTCCTTTCCTCTCTCACTTTCTCTCCTTCCGCACCTGTCCTATCCCTTTTCACAAATTTTCTCTTTTTTCTCCATCACGCCCTTCGTTAACTCCCATCCTCCCTTTCTCTCCACCCTATTCCTCTCCCCCACCCGTTCCACGCCCCTCTCTGTCTTCCACCCACCCACGCCCCACACCCACACACCACACGCATCCACACACCCCACACACCCCACACCCCATACACCCACACACACCACTCACCCCACATCCCACCCACACTCACACATCCCATCCACACACACACCCCACCCCATCCACACACCCCACACACCCACCCACTAACCCCCACGCCCTCCCTCCGCCCCCAGAAGAGTTCGCCCCACGCAACGAGAGCATCTACCTGCGGCCGGAGTGGATGTCCACGTCCCTGGGAACGCTCTACGTGGCCATGGGGTGCGCGTGCACCTTCACCGTGCTGGTCATCACCGTGGCCTCCGTCCTCTACCTCAGAGTCAAGCGGGCGCGGGACCAGTGAGTACCTGGAGGGGGAGGGCGGGGGGGGGGGGTCACGAGGGGGTTGGGAGGGGAAGGGGTTAAGGGGTTAGGGGGGTCAGGGGTGTTAGGGGAGATTAGGGTCGTTTGTGAGGAGGATGCGGTTGTAGGGTTGTGGGTGTACATATATACATATATACACATGTATTTGTACATATATATATGTACATATGGCGCGCACACACACACACACACACACACACACACACACACACACACACACACACACACACACACACACACACACACACACACACACACACACACACACACACACACACACACACACACACACACACACACACACACACACACACACACACACACACACACACACACACACACACACACACACACACATACATACACACGCACACATACACACACACCACACATACATACACACGCACACATACACACACCCACGATACCACAGGCAATAGCCTCGCCTCCTTTTCCACGAAATGCAGAAGCTCTCAGACCTGAGCCTGAAGCGCGGACCATGAACTCGCACCGAGAGCCAAAGCGCAGCGCCCCCGAGGACCCCCTTCGGCCAGACCCGAAGCGACCCAAGATGCATCACCCGGACATCACCAGGCCGACCAAAAGGCAGGTCAAATACTTGAAGAAGGATTGCCGGGAGGCCGCCCTGCCCTTGTGGCCAGTTCGGGCTGCCAGGGCCGCACTTGGCCACAGTCCTGTGCATTTAGGCGCAGGCACCTCCGGAATAGCATTCCTGAACCCCGCGAAGAATCTCGTCGTGAAATTCTGCGTCGACATCGACGCCTTTAACTCTGCCGTCGGCGAGGCCAAGGTCATGCAGACTCTCCGGGCCGTGCCTGGCGTCCAGCGGCTCGTTGGCATTTGCCCGAAGCGATTCGTGATGGTCACCTAATGCGCCGGCATTGACCTGGATAAGTACCTGCAGCGGGCCGAGGTGCTCCCCACGCAGAGAATTTCTATTGCTCTGCAAGTCGCCAGGATTTTCCGCGCGATCCACTCGCACGACCTCGTCCACAACGACATCAAGGGCGACAACCTCTGCGTGCGCATGACCCCCGGCGGCCCCGAGGTCACTGTGATAGACTTCGGCATGACCTTCAAGAGCGGGAGCCTCCTCAGCTGGGGCGAGGACACGAGCATGCACTACGCCCCCGAGATGCGCGGCAGATCGTGTGGTGAGTCCACCAGCTGCACCGACGTCTACAGCATCGGGTTCTTCCTCGCCACGCTGTTCCCTGCCCTGAGTGCGAAGGGGGCGCTGGCGCAGTGGCTCGCCAGGAGCCAGAGCGCGGAGCCTGCCGACCGTCTTGGGCTGGACTCGCTCGTGGACGCCCTGCAGGAGGAGGGACAGCGCCTTCAGGGATAGTGAGGGAGTGCAGGAGGCGCCCCTGGAAGATCGGGGATATTAGCCATTATATGAAAAAAACACCTCACTCCTATTTTCTCAATCGCAGCACACGGAGTTGACATTGGCTGCCATAATTCGAACAGGATGGCTTCCTTTTCTGGCATCTTCAGCTGTCTCCCAACTCATGCCATATATGCCAATCTCTGTCTGCCAGTTTCTTTTTTCCTCAGATTTTGCTGAATGACAATAAAAATTTAAAAAAAAAATAAAATAGAACAAATAGAAACATTGCCTCTGTACTGTATTTTTTTTACAGATAAATAAATACATATATTAAGCATCGTAGCACTAGTGCTATGGGCATCTCAGAATTGGAATTATAACTGATAGCTGGGTACTCGCACACACACAAAAAAAAATACCAAGCCAGCCCAAGTCCGTGCTGGTCCCAAGCCCAGATTACCTTAAAAAAAAAAAAAAAAAAAAAAAAAAAAAAAAAAAAAAAAAAAAAAAAACAACAACAACAACGGGCGGAGGGCAATGGCAAACCACCGCTCTAGATTGCCAAGAAAAATCATGGAAGCCCATGATCGCCAAGGCCGCGGTGGCCGAATGGTTAGAGCATCGAACTCAAGACTGTCACGACGGCAATCTGAGTTCGAGGGTTCGAGTCACCGGCCGGCGCGTTGTTCCCTTGGGCAAGGAACTTCACCTCGATTGCCTACCTAGCCACTGGGTGGCCAAACCAGCCCAAAGTCAGTGCTGGTCCCGGATAAAATAGAGAGAATGATTACCTAAAAGGTACCTCCGGCACTCTCCGTGGAAAGGAACTGGGGACCCTACCACGTACTCACTCCAAGAGCATCACAACGTGAAAACTGCAATTGAGTGTAGTGCTGTGACCACGGCGGCTCAGACATGAACCTACCGTTAAAAGAAGAAGATACATATATATATATATATACATATATATATATATATATATATATATATATATATATATATATATATATATATATATATATATATGGGGCCGCGGTGGCCGAATGGTTAGAGCGTCGGACTCAAGACTGTCACGACGGCAATCTGAGTTCGAGGGTTCGAGTCACCGACTGCCGCGTTGTTTCCCTTAGGCAAGGAACTTCACCTCGATTGCCTGCCTAGCCACTGGGGGACCAAGTCAGCCCAAGTCAGTGCCGGGTAAATAGAGATGGTGACTCAAAAAAAAAAAAAAAAAAAAAAAAAAAAAAAAAAACAACAACACCGGGCGGAAGGCAATGGCAAACCACCGCTCTAAATTGCCAAGAAAATCATGGAAGCCCATGATCGTCAAGGCCGCGGTGGCCGAATGGTTAGAGCGTCGGACTCAAGACTGTCACGACGGCAATCTGAGTTCGAGGATTCGAGTCACCGACTGCCGCGTTGTTTCCCTTAGGCAAGGAACTTCACCTCGATTGCCTGCCTAGCCACTGGGTGGCCAAGCCAGCTCAAGTCAGTGCTGGTCCCAAGCCCGGATAAAATAAGAGAGAATGATTACCTAAAAAGGTAACACCGGCACTCTCCGTGGAAAGGAACTGGGGACCCTACCACGTACTCACTCCAAGAGCATCACAACGTGAAAACTGCAATTGAGTATCATGCTGTGACCACGGCGGCTCAGACATGAACCTACCGTTAAATGATGATGATATATATATATATATATATATATATATATATATATATATATATATATATATATATATATATATATATTATACATATACATGCCTGTAGCAGCCCACACAGGGCAGCACAAGACATGGTCCATCACAGTCCACACGAGCCATTACAGGACATGGCCCATCGCAGCCCACACAAGGCAGCACAGGACATGGCCCACTGCAGCCCACACAGGGCTGCAGTGGCCCGTCACAACCCACACAGGGCAGCAGAGGGCATAGCCCGTCGCAGCCCACACAGGGCAGCAGAAGGCATGACCCATCGCAGCTCATACAGGGCAGAAGAGGGCATGACCCACAACACCCACACACCTCCAATTGACGAGTTTTTTCGCGCGGAGGGCGAGGCGACCGCAGCAGGGAGGCATGATAGGTTTCAAATCAACTTCTGAAACTTCAGGAGTTTGCCTGGGATATCATAACTGAGGGATCGCAAAATTAACCCCATTCATCGGGGTTGAATTGAGACCGGCACGGAACATGCCACTGGACTGTGGGCTCCCATGACGGTAGACAATCGAGGTGAAGTTCCTTGTCTGGGGGAACGACGCGCCGGCCGGTGGCTCGAGCCCTCGCATTCGGGTTGCCGTCGTGGCAGTCTTGAGTCCGACACTCTAGCCATTCGGCCGCCGCGGCCCCATATGTGTATATATATATATATATATATATATATATATATATATATATATATATATATATATATATATATATATATATATATATATATATATATGTGTATATGGGGCCGCGGTGGCCGAGTGGTTGGAGCGTCGGACTCGACACTGTCGCGACGGCAGTCTGAGTTCGAGGGTTCGAGTCGCCGACCGCCGCGTTGTTTCCCTTAGGCAGGGAGCTTCACCTCGATTGCCTGCCTAGCCACTGGGGGACCAAGTCAGCCCAAGTCAGTGCCGGGTAAATAGAGATGGTGACTCGGAAAAAAAAAAAAAAAAAAAACCCGGGCGGAAGGCAATGGCAAACCACCGCTCTAAATTGCCAAGAAAAATCATGGAAACCCATGATCGTCAAGGCCGCGGTGGTAGAATGGTTAGAGCGTCGGACTCGAGACTGTCACGACGGCAGTCTGAGTTCGAGGGTTCGAGTCACCAACCGCCGCGTTGTTTCCCTTGGGCAAGGAACTTCACCTCGATTGCCTGCCTAGCCACTGGGTGGCCAAGCCAGCCCAAGTCAAGTGCTGGTCCCAAGCCCGGATGAAATAAGAGAGAATGATTACCTAAAAAGGTAACACCGGCACTCTCCGTGGAAAGGAACTGGGGACCCTACCACGTACTCACTCCAAGAGCATCACAACGTGAAAACTGCAATTGAGTATCATGCTGTGACCACGGCGGCTCAGACATGAACCTACTGTTAAATGAATGATACATATACATATATATATATACATATATATACATATATATACATATACATATATATATACATATATATACATATACATATATATATACATATATATAAGGCCGCGGTGGCCGAATGGTTAGAGTATCGGACTCAAGACTGTCACGACGGCAATCTGAGTTCGAGGGTTCGAGTCACCGGCCGGCGCGTTGTTCCCTTGGGCAAGGAACTTCACCTCGATTGCCTACCTAGCCACTGTGCGGGCAGGCCGGCCCAGGTCAGTAGCGAATGATTGCCTAAAGGGTACCACCGGCATGATTGCCTAAAGGGTAACACCGGCACTCTCCGTGGAAAGGAACTGGGGACCCTACCACGTACTCACTCCAAGAGCATCACAACATGAAAAAACTAAGTATCATGCTGTGACCACGGCGGCTCAGACATGAACCTACCGTTAAAAGAAGAAGATATAATATATATACATATATATATATATATATATATATATATATATATATATATATATAATATATATATATATATACACATATACATATACATATACATATACATATACATATACATATACATATACATATATATATATATATATATATATATATATATATATATATATATAAATAATGTATATATATTCATTCCGTATACACACATATGTATATGAATGTCTAATGCGTTTCTGTCCAGCCATAAGCCTTTGGCTCGAGAGGTTCCTCGGGGAGCGGCCTTTAATCCTAGTTCCCCCGAGGGAGTCTGCTCAGCTCAAGAAGCCGCACGCAACACACACGTTTACAGTCTGACTCCCTCGTAAATAGTAAACGTGGATGGCCGAAGGTGAACGGGGCGGGAATAACAATTTCGGTTCCATTTTATGTAATTGCTTGCTGGTTTCTTAATGTTTGGGGCAGAAGGGATTTGGTCTTGGGAGGAAGGGATAGTTTATTGTTATTGTTGGGGGATGATACTAACGATTTTTTTTGCTGATTTTGTTTTTTTGTTTTTTGTAGTGGGAATGTTGTAAACTAAGTGAATATAGATGTTTTGAAGTTTCATGACGTATTGCAATTATTTAGTCAGTATGTAAATGTAGGAAGGACAGAGGCAGAGCGCATGAAAATGTATAAATAGATTTATATTTTGTTTTTCTTTATCACATCCATCCCTGGCAGGTCCCTGACGTGTCGATACTACAGCGGCCCCGGTTATGTAGGCGACACCAGTACCTCTCAGGGCGGCGGAGGGGGGAGAGGCGCCGGTTCTTCCCTCAGAAGTAATTCCTATGCCACTATCGCTTCCTTCAAGAAAGTTCACATCCTCTCCCACGAGGTAAGGAATAGCTTGATATCATATTTGTGTCACTTTTGGATTTTATTCTCTTTTTTTTAAGACTTTCATGTACGTATACTTTTGAAGTGTGAGTTACGTGTCTACAAAAAAAAACTGTGATACGTTACGCTCACTGACTAATCGAAATTGCATAACGTAATATCAAGAGAAAACACATCATTTGCTGACTGTGTATCTTATTAATGAAACTTGATTAACCCTTATTGATGTATCCACACGCCGCTGACTTTCAGAAAAAGAGGAAATCAAAGGTAATTAATCTCTTTCAAAAAGCTATCCACAGTTGGCTTCTCCGGCACCTTTCCACGGTAGTCAACACCTGGCCGCGCTTCCTCACCTTCCTTTAACATACTTTTGTAGATAGATTTCTCAGCGCTTCTGTATATTTCACATACGTGTGTATGCATATACGTGTATGTATATGTATATGTGTGCATGTATGTGTATATGTATATATGTGTATATATATATATGTGTGTGTATATATATATATATATATATATTGTATATATATATATATATATATATATATATATATATATATATATATATATATATATATATATATATATATATATATATATATATTATATAATATATATGAATGCACATCCATATGTATGTATGTATGTATATGTGTGTATGTATATATGTACGTATGTATAGTCGACTGATCTCCAATTTCTTCTAGTATAAAAAAAAACTTGTAGATGCTGCCTCCTCCACCTTTTGTCTTCAAATTATTCACCTTCAATTTTATGGATGAATCTTTCCTTGAATATATATTTTCCTTAACTTAATATCGGTTAAAAAAAATATAGCTATACGTATGAATATGAATCATTCACAGAAAATGTATATATCCACCATATGAAACCTCAAAAAGACCCGTTAAAAGAAATGTATGAAAAAAAGGTAATTATCTTCGATTTTATTCCTTATCTTCATCCCCCTTTTTCACCATCGTTTTTTTCCTGTTTCCTCGCGCGGTCAAACATTCCGATATCTCGCCAGTTTCCTTCTTCCAAACACCCTTTTGCAGGTTCATGACGGTTCATGACTTGGTAGGTCTTCGTGATATCCCCTCCCCCCCCTCCCCCCCCCCTCATTCCTTTCCCCGTCCATCCACTTTGCATTCGCTAAGGCAGTTGAAGGCCTTTTCCGTTTTTTTCGTTTTTTTTTCGTTTTTTTTTTCTCGTATTCATACTTTTTTCTCTTTATTTATTTCTCTTCATATTTTTTTTTTTCTTTATTTTTCTATCTGTCTATCTATCTATCTCTCTCTCCATCCCCCTTCTCTCTCTCTATCTCTATCTATCTATCTATCTATCTCTATGCCTCACTCTCTTTCTCTTTTCTTTTCTTTTCTTTTCTTTTTTCTTCTCTTCTCTTCTCTTCTCTTCTCTTCTCTTCTCTTTTTCTTTCCTTTCCTTTCCTTTCCTTCCCTTTCCTTTCCTTCCCTTTCCTTTCCTTTTCTTCCCTTCCCTTCCCTTCCCTTCTCTTCTCTTCTCTTTTCTTTCTTTCTTTTCTTTTCTTTTTCTTTTTCTTTTCTTTTCTTTTCTTTTCTTTTCTTTTCTTTTCTTTTCTTTTCTTTTCTTTTCTTCTCTTCTCTTCTCTCATTTTCTTTCATACACAATTTTTGTCATCCTGATAATTTCCATTTGCCTTTGCACTAGCGTACATTTTACTTTTATATTTAATATATCTAATCAATTTCTAGTTCTGCAAATGATTTGCTGTGCAGTTCATCGTCATTGCCCTACGTGTGATATAAAAGAGTTTGAGCTTCATTATAAAATATATGCAATGTGAATTAGTGCATCGTGACAGGTAATTTTAATACGAAAACAGGATAGATATTGCCCTGTCTGCATATTGAGTCTTTCCTCTTTTCCTTTTCACCCTTATGTTGGGTAAGTTGCAACGTGTGAACAAATTGCACACTCGATGACGGAGGACAGAGAAAAGGGAGGATCAGCTGCAGCGAATGGCGTAATTCTGCGGACAAACAGCGGCCTCTTGAGTGAAATCCAGAGGAGCAGCGAAGGGAGATAGGCGCGAGAGAAAGAGAGAGAGAGAGAGAGAGAGACGAGATGGATAACGTGAGAATTCCATTTGTCTTAATAACGATCTGGAGATTTTTAGAGGAAGTGCGAGTCAGACGCGTCGCATGAAACTAAATGATCACACGCCGTCGACTTCATACATTTCTCGGAAGGTAAAAACGGCAGGAATCTTTATCCCGGCGCGTTTAGCTAAATTGCCGCTCAGTCCGGGGAAGAGAGGGACGACCCGGCGCAGGCAGGCAGGGAGAGGAGGAGGGACCGCTCGCCGCTGACTCGAAGAAATAAACTGCCATTTAGATGCAATTAGATTCCTGGCGGGACCGAATAACCTTTCCTTTCTTGCTGGATAACAAAGGCACGCGATGGAGAGGCTGAATGGCCGCCGAGAGAAAGGACCTTTGGCAATCGTTATGATATATTCTCGAACGTCCGCCTCCAGCTCGAAAAGAGTGTGTAATCAGCAAAGTATGGGCGGAGGCGCAAACCTCAGACGCTGAAAGGGACCCGAGGACGTCAGCAGTCAGCGGGACGTCGGGATCCCTTTCCTGCTGAGAGCGCGGTGGTCCGGGACTTCGTAAATCTCGTCAGGGAAAGAGAGAAATACGACAAAAGATCTCTGGCCCGGCCATTGTTCGTCCACATAAATAATTCCGGACAATATGCAGCCTTCCTCGGCTCCCGGTCTATAATACATGCCGCCTTGCTGGATATTGCGCTAGACCGAAGTGACTCAAAAGCCCAATACTTATGTTTACAGCAACCGGAAACTTCCTCCGGTCAGAGGACATTGCTCACAGCGTCCGCAACTTTGGCTAAAAGAAGCTGGAATGTTTGAAGAGAAATACATTGTTTGCTTGGAATATATGAACGTCGAGGCAACGACATGTTTGAAATGAGAATCTTATTTCACTGCCATTTTGTGTGCTTGTGTGTTTTTCTTCGCGTCGATATTCCAGAAAAGGATAAAGGTATGATAGAGATAAAGATATGAATCCAACACAAAACTAGAACCGCAATGACATTTTATTATTATTATTAATAACTGAATGAGAATTTGAAACTTCTTCTATCTTTCTGTTCTCACGGGGAAGAGCCTCGACCACCGAAGTTGTGATAACAGAGCGATAAGGATTTTCAGAACGTGAGCTAAGAAGCAGGAAAACTCGCGAGCGAGACAGGAAAATCTCGTCTCTTTTCCCTTAATTCGGGATTACCACAAAGGAAAGAATGTAATAATAAGGCAATGATGATAACCTCTCACAAAAAAATGACTAAGGCGCTAAAAAGATGAGACGGATAAAAAATTAATTGCATGTTGGACGGAGGGAAAGGAGGAAACGTAGATGAAAATTGACAAAGGCGGTAAACGAAAGAGACAGACCAAAAAAAAAAGTAGGATAGAGGGAGGGAGGAAAGAGAGAGAGGTGGGGGGAGAGAGAGGGAGGATAAGAGAGAGAGAGAGAGGGGAGAGAAAGAGACAGAGAGAGAAAGAGAGAGGGGGAGATTTAAAAAAAATAGGAAACAAATATGCAAATTAGCTCAACTTAGGAGGGGAGTTGATCCAAGACGAGGCTGGAGATGAAGAAGACCGAGAATACCTTGCGGAGAAAGGGACAGAGCGAGGACGATGGAATAACAAAGAAAATCAGAAATGACAAAGACGACATAGAAAGGGAGAGCGATGCAAACAGCGGCAGCGGAGCGTAAGACCTGAGTAAGTAAGTCAGGTGTGATGGCGGCCATTTTGGAAGGTGCGAGGTTAGCGAAGGACAATAAAGCGTTAATGAAGCGTGAGGATTGGGAAGGAAAGAGAAGCGGGGAGGAGGAGAAGAAACGAGCGTGAGGATTGGAAAGGAAGGAAGAAGCGGGGAGGAGGAGGAGAAGAAACGAGGGAAGAGGAGTTATAAGAGCACCTTGTCCCTCGGCGGGTCTTCATCGCGGTTTCATGCGAATGGGGAAGGAGAAAGACAGAGCGAAGAAATGCGATCACGAACTGAAGGCAAAGCGACGGAGTTGAAAGGAAAATGAGATATATATTAGCAATAAACCTCGCGGAATCATAGGTTCAGCCGCGCACATCAAGGAAATTAGTGATGGCGATGTATGTATTCAGCGATGCGGTTGCCATGGAAACGAAAAATCTCATTAGATTTATCTGATGTGCTTGGCTACCGATGTGTGTTTATAAGATTGGACAATTTAGCCGGCGGAAAGAGAGCGAGAGTTGAAAGATAGAATGAAAATTAAAAAGAAAAAAATTAGAGATGAGTGAAATCAGTTACGTTGACGACTGACAATGAGACAGACGCGCTTCATATAGATTTTCTTTGTTTGTTTTTTCTTTTTTCGTTTTTTTCTTTCATTCTTTTTCTTCTTCTTTTTTCGTTTTTTTTTTCTCTTTTTTTCTTTGTTCTTTGTTTTTTCTTGTTTTTTTTCTTTCCTCTTCTTCTTTTTGTATTATTTTTTCCTTTTTTTCTCTCTTTTCTTTTCTTTTTTCTCTTCTTTATCTTTTTCTCTTTTTTTTCTCTTTCTTTTTCTCTTTCTTTTCTTTTTTCTCTCCTATCTTTTTCTTGTTCTTGTTCTTGTGTTTTTTATTTCTTTTCTTTTTCTTTTTCTTTTTCTGTTATTATTATTATCATTATTATTATTATTATTATCATTATTATTATTATTATTATCATTATTATTATCATGAATATTATTGTTATTATTATTATTACTACTACGACTACTACTACTATTATTACTATTGTTATTATTATTATTATTAGCATTATCATCATCATCATTATTAAAGATGCGTTTTTTAGGGGGGTGGTTTTCACGCGGCCATCCCTCGTTTATCGCATTCGGCCGGAAGGAAACAATTATTAATGCGTTTTGGACCGAAAAGTTTGATCTGATGGCGGAACTTTGTCTTAAAATGCACAGGTTGTTCGTCATTGGATTTTCTCTCTCGCTCTCTTTCGGTCTCTTGCTCTCTCGCTCTCGCTCTTGCTCTTTATCTATTTATCTATCTATCTATGTATATGTCTAATTATTTATCCGTCTCTCTCGCTCTCTCTCTCTATTTTTTTTTTTCTTTCTTTCTTTCTCTCTTTCTGTCGATCTTTCTCTTTCCCTTTCATTCTCTCCCTCATTTTTTCTCTTTCCCTCTTTCCCCACATTCCTTCCTTCTTCCTCCTTTTTCCTCTCTATCCTTCCCTCCCTCCCTCGCTTTTCAACACCCTTTTATATAATAAGAAAAACAAAACTAAAAAAAGAAAGAAAATAAAACGCACAGAAAAAAATATATATATATTTCGTTTAAGAAAAAAGGGCGAAAGAACGAGCCTAGTTTAATCAAGTTTCACTCAAATATATTCCTCGAGCGTGCAGCGGTTGTGCAAGGGTGAGAAATTGGCCCCATTAGAGTTACATCGATACGAAACACGATTTGACGTCGACATTTCATCGGCCTGTTTACCTTTCACCAAGCAGACTCCACCACGCGGCTGCTCCGTGTGCTGGGAGAGGAGAGAGAGAGAGAAAAGAGAAAGAGGGGGAGAGAGAGAAAAGGAGACTAGGAGAGAGAGAGAGAGATACTAGGAGAGAGAGAGAGAGAGAAAGAGAAAGAGGGGGAGAGAGAGAAAGAGGGAGAGAGAGAGACACACACACACAGGGAGAGAGAGACACGCACACACAGGGAGAGAGACACGCACACACAGGGAGAGAGAACACACACACAAGGGAGAGAGAGAGAGGGGGGGAAGAAGCGGAGGAGGAGGAAGTGAGATAGAGAGATGGAAGGGGGGAGGGAGGAGTATAAAGGGAAGAGAAGGAGATGGATAGAAGGGAGAGAGAAGGATGAAAGGAACAGAGATGGTGAAGATGAGAGAAGGAGAGAACGGATGAAGAAGAGATAGAGATAGATAGCTAGAGAATGAGAAAAGAAGAAAGGAGAAGATAATAACGACAGGAATGGAGAGAGGAGGGAAAAGCACAAGGAACATGGGGAGAAAGAGAGAGGCTATGAGGACGAAGAGAGAAGACAAGAGACCGGGAAACAGAGAGTCAGCGTTACGAAGACGAAGGTAATAAGAGAAGGGGAGAAGAGAGAGAGGAGAAGGGAGAGAGAGAGGAGGAGAAGAGAGAGAGAGAGAAGGAGAAGAGAGAGAGAAGAAGAAGAAGAGACAGAGAAGAAGAAGAGACAGCGAAGGAGAAGACCGAGAAATATAACTGTAAGGAGGAAAATAGAATTTACAGGAGCCGAATTGTTACATCAAACGACTTTTGAGCTCTCACTGCGTGCACCGATCCAAATCATAATCTGATACCTCAATTACCAAACATAATATATTATCAATTGATGCCCGTTACTGAACCGTCACTATACATATGCATAATAAGCTCTAACTGATTAATTTCTATATGCACTTTTTGGTAATTTTCCCAACCAGTTAACCCGCACACAAATTTCTATAAATAAATTTCGCACACGACTTGCCAGAATAACATCACATAGAAAATCCGTCCCTTGCGTAGAATAACACCCCCCCCTTCTTCTTTTTTTTTAAACCCTCAAATATTAGCCTAACCTCTGAAAGCAACCACTTAGTCGATCCCTTGTATAACGAAAAACTAACACGTCTTCTTTCCCTTGCAGGTGTGTACAGAGAGTGGCATGGGGGAGTCGCTTCACTATGCCTCCTCCCCACTCTCTCAGGTTTACTCCCAACCCTACTCCCCCGCCCACTCCCTCCCTGCCTCCAGGCATTCCCACGCCTCTTGCTGCGCCTCATCACTCCACTCCCAGGTGAGATGTGATGAAGTGGGATGGAACAGGTTTGATGGTGATGAGGGTGTGTTACGTGGGAGGTGTTTTTTTTTCTTTTCTTTTCTTTTTTTTCTTTCTTTTTCTCGCGGGCTTTATATATATATTTTTTTTTTTTTTTTTTTTTTTTTTTGGTGTATGCTTTTCTTTCCCTTTTTTTTTTCTTTATTTTATTTCTTTTCTTTTTTTAGAGGGGGGTGTATGTTCACATTCAAGACGATACATTCATCGGGGGAGTTTACATTCCTGGGCAGGAGATCGAGTAACTGTGACGAGTCGGTCGATGAGGCCTTGTATCTCTGGCAGTGTATGACTAGGAACACACAAAAATATGTATTAGTGATTTTCTCGTGGTTGGTTGGTTGATTCTGTTTATATGTATCTAGGGAGGCGTGTTCTAGGTTTTATCTACAAAGAGAGAGGACCACACACACACACTTAGCATATCGACGATGATTATGTAAAACAGTGCATGGGGAAAACAGGCTATCCCGTAGATAAGATGTCTGAGAAGAAAACGCAAAACACAAAGTTTACTGGAAGGTCAGATTTCGAAAACATGTCTCTCACCTTCCAATAAACTTCTTTTATCTAATGTTAAGTCACCTATATCCCGTTCAGCAGCGTAGACTTTCACACCCCCAGGTCTTCTCCTTCACTTCATACTTACCACATCTTTGCAAAACACAGCATCTCTAACATCCTTTCTCGTCCCCCAGGCTTCTTGGCGCGACCCCCGGCACACGGACCCCAGCGAGAGGGTGAGGCAGTTGGCGATCGACCG
>NC_051390.1:4225329-4237829 GCF_015228065.2 Penaeus monodon | reverse complement strand
GAGGGAGGGAGGGGAGGTTGGGAGGGGTGGGAGATTGGAGGGAGGGTGGGGAGCATTGGGAGGGAAGGTTGGAGGCGCTGGGGAGATTGGGAGAGGAGGTTTTGGGAGGCTGGGGAGTTGGGAGTGAGGGTTGTAGGGGTGGGATCTTTGGGAGGGAGGGAGGTGTTGGAAGGAAGTAGTAAGGTGGATGGGGAGGGAGAGGAGGTAGGGTGGGGGAGTAACGGTAGCTAGGCGTTTTGGATGGAGGTGGTTTGCTTCTAGGTGGTGGGACGGCGCAGAATGGTTAGGCGGCTGGATCGCGGGGGTGGGAAGGAGCGCGAGGGCGCGGGAAAATGTGGGGGACAGGGGCAGCGGTGCTGTATTTATGTTCTTTTCCTGGTGCGCCCCCGGCCCGCACCCACCGTTGTGTATGTTCTCTGTCTGTGTGTGTGCTTGTGTTTTGTGTTTCGCCTACCACACACGTGCGTGCGTGCGTGCGTGCGTGCGCAGTGTAGTGTGTTGCGCAGTCCCCCCTCCGACATCTTATTTCCTCATCTCCTTATTCTATCCTCCGCTTCGGCCCCGTCCGCTTGGTTTTGGGGCCGGTTCTCTTTTTCCTCCGTCCGGCCTTTCTCCCTTGTCCCCGTCAGCGCATTTTCTCCTGCTTGGTGATTCTTTTTTTTCTTTCCCCATCCTCTCAGCTCCCTTATCAATTGACCAAGTTTGTTCTTCTTCCTGTATTCCGTTTCTTCGTTTCTTTGCGTTTTCCTCTCTGTCCCTTCCTCTCCTTTTTTCTCTCGCTCTGTTACTTCTCCAGTCTCTCTTTTTTATCTCTCTATCCTCCTCCCTTTCTTCTCACTCCCTCTTTTTTCTTTCTTGTCTCTCTCTTCTATCCGTCTGTCTCTCTCTCTCCACTATCTATCTCTACTCTTCTATCTCTCTCTTTGCGTCGCGCTATCTCTCCTCTTCTCTTTGCTTTCTACCCTCTTCTCTCTTCCCTCTCTCCTCTTCTTCTCTCTTCTCCCTCTTCTCCTTTTGTCCCCTTTTTCCCCCCCCCTTTCCTTTTCCCCCCCCCCCCTTTTCCCCTTTTCCTCCCCCTTTCGCACTCCCTTTTCCCACTTTTCCCCCTTCCCTTTTCCCCCCTTTCCCTTTGTTTCCCCTTTTCCCTTCTCTCCCCTTCTCCCTTTTCCCTCTCTTATCTTTTTTTTTCTCTTCTCTTTCTCTCTCTCTTTTCCTCTCGTTCTCTTTCTCTCTTTTCCCTTTTCTTTTTCCTTTCCCTCTTTCCCCGCTCGCCCTCTCTTCTCTCTTCCTCTCTTCTCCCTCTTCTTCCTTCTCCCCCTCTTGTCTCTCTGTCTCTCTGTCCTCTCTCTCTCTCTCTGTCTCTCACTGTATTCTCTGGTGCCTGTCTGCCTACAGTCTGTCTTTGCGTACAATTGAAGTTACGAGTCATGGCCGAACCAGAAGACCCCCTTCCAGGTACCTGCTGGGCTGCAGCCGCGGGACAAGCGAGGGCGTGAAGCTGCTCACAAGGGACCTGGTTCACATTGCCATCCAGGTGTGTCTTGGCCTCATCCACCTCCACCAGCAGCGTCTCCTCCACAAGGATGTCGCCACGAGAAACTGCCTGTATGTATCAATTTGTGTTTCTTTTTTTCATGCAGTAGTTCGTATTGTCTGTCCCTCTCTTGTCCAATTCGAACCGAAATCGAGTGTCCATCAAAAGGCTTCTTTTCAATCTGATACCGTCCGACATGAACACAATTGTAGTTTTTTTTTTTTTTTTTTTTTTTTTTATTTTCTTTTTTCATCCCTTTTTTTCTCCCCTTTTTTATGGTAAGGTTCGATTTTCCATTTCTCTTTTCATGCTGTTTCTTCTCACGCTTTCTTTCCCCCAACAGCATAGACTCTGAGCTGCAGGTTCGAGTGTCAGACACCGCCCTTGCTCGCGACTTGTTCCCGCAGGATTACCACTGCCTGGGTGACAACGAAAACCGCCCTGTTAAGTGGCTTAGCCTCGAGGCCCTTATCCATAAACAGTTTACTCCTGCCAATGATGTGGTAAATGGATCAGTCTTTGACTTCTAGTTTGGAATCTTTTTGAAACGAATAGTCATCTGTGTGTTGTAACTGAACTAATGTAATTTTTATTATAAGAACTAATGCATTTTTTTTGTAAACTAATTTATTTGTGTTTTAGTTCTCACTGTTATTTTGTTTACCGCTATGGCATGGCGTTGGGGGGAATTTTTTTGGTGTATTACTGTGGAGTTGACGACTTTGGCTCAACAACCATATATTGAAGTTGATCCCTTTGAAATGGCAGCGTACCTGAGGGATGGCTACCGCTTGGCCCAACCTCAAAATTGTCCTGATGAGTTGTGAGTCACTGAGATTTCTTATTTAACCCGTAGCTAGCTAAAGTTGTGTATATTGTATATATTTCTTTGGATTAAGAAATGACAAAATCTTTGATTTATGAAACCATTACTTTGCTGCTTAGAAAGAGGGAAGAGTTCAAACTAAACCAGATACCTGGCAATCAGATTTTTTTTTTCTTACCAGTAGATCTTAAACATAAAACCAAAGCCCGATAATACTTCTAACTCAAACCTTTCTCCCATTTGTAACGATTAGAAAGACTAGCCTCACACATACCTTTTTCTTCTTCCTTCTGACACCTTTTTTTAAATCTATTTCTTCTTCTCTTCAGGTTCGGAATGATGGCTTGTTGCTGGGCCCCCGCGCCCGAAGACCGGACCGGCTTCCCTCACCTCCTGTCCTGTCTCCAAGACTTTTATTCAGCTCTTGGCAAATACATATGAGTGTATTTGTGTCTGTTACTTAGTTCACCGGTGATACTAATTAGAAACGTCTTGGTGGAGAATTATTTAGTGACATTTGATGTGAAAAAAACTAAAATGTTTTTGTTTTTTTTAGCCTCAGAACAGTTTGTTAGTAACAGCTGTTGAACATTAGGGCTTTGAAGTATGCACTGAAATAATCATTTTTAGCCGATTTTGTATTGTTAAAGAAAGGATATCCAGATTTTTTCAGTGAAATGATACAGGGCTGGTTATCCTTTGTTGTACTGTCAAGTCAGTCGACAGAATCGAGGAGATGAATAAGATGTATGCCTTCATGCTATGCCAGATAAAGTATGTAAATGCAGATTCCCCTGGGTATGTAAAATGTCGTGTTTGTGAATATAGTCATCATACACTTTTTTGGTTATAAGTATGTACTTGATTTTACTTTTTTTTTGTGTGCGATCAGGCAGATTGAGATTGTTATTGTGATATTTCAGTATTTCTTCTGGTTTTATTCATATTCTGCCATTGTAGGCACAACAAATGTTTTTTTTTTTTTTATAATGTAGACCTCGCATAATACTAATTTGACAATTTTGGCCGTATCTTTGTATTAAATGGAAATATATGTAATCAAAATTATTCTACTAAGCAGATTGTCTGTTTGAAAATTTCTTGAAGACTAATATATCGCATATTCTACAAACGCATACTCTCTCTCTCTCTCTCTCCGCGTCTCTCCTCAGGTCTCTCGGTCATCCTCGATTCGTCTGGGAGGCCACTGACCCGACAGTCTCGCCCTCTCGTCCCACCCGTTCCAGCCTCTCCTCTCTCGCCTCTCCTCTCCGAATCCTCCTCCTTCTCTCTCTCTCTCGTCTCGGTCCTCAACACTACACCAACACACGAGAAACACTACACAACACACACACACACACACACACACACACACACACACACACACACACACACACACACACACACACACACACACACACACACTGTGCGCACACAGTTTTTCTTTTCCTTTTCGCACCTGAAAAAAACTACACTCGTTAGACTACTTTATATTATTTCCTTTAAAATCAATTAACTTGAAACCTGAATGCCTCATTTCCTTTGCTCTTTTATTTTCTATCTACTACCTACTTTTTATTTTTTATTTCATAGTGTTTATCAAACTCTAGAAAAAAAAAATCTTGCTCAAAACAAAGTCGTTGCATGAAAGTTCTTTGACATAGTTCAATATTTTTTCTTCAAGTGTGTAACTACTTTCTCCTTCTGTTTACTTTGTGTTTATGTAAAGAAATAAAAAACATGTCTGTATAAGCATTCACAGTGCATATTCTCTACCTAAAAGTTTTTTAAATTTTAGGTCTTATTTTCCAGTGAATTTCCTCCTCCGTCCGCTTCCTCTCTCATCTTCTCTCGGTCTCACCCTCCCCATCTCTCTCTCTCTCTCTCATCTTCTCAGCCTCTCTCTCTCTCTCTCTCTCTCTCTTCTCTCTCTCTCTCTACGAAATATGTTTGTTAAATGTTCGGCAAAGATTCTGCAGTGTATGCATAGCAACAGACAATGTTATTTATATATAAAAGTTTACTACTTAAAAGCTTGAAAGGGAAAAGTCGGGTAACTATTTGTGTTTGGCAGTATATGGTGCTAGAATTATATTTGAGAAACCTTTTTTGTGAGGACAGATAATGGATGCACTAACATGTTCTTAACTGTACTTAAAAGACATGGGTAATCTATAATTTAAAGATAAAGTACTTTAGACGATTCTAAAGTGTCCAGAATACATTTTATATTTGTGCATCTGTATGTTTACATATACGAGTCTATGTACATATGTGTGTGGATAAATGTACATACTTGTGAGCACGCGCATGTGCGCGCACGTACACACACACATGCACACACACACACACACAACACACACACTACACAACATCCCACACCAAAGCACACACAACGACCCACCACACAAAACACACACCCACACACACACCAAAACACACGCACACACACACCACACACACACAACACAACACAGGACACAACACAACACACAAACAAAACACACACACACACACACATACACACATACACACACAAAATACACACACATTTCTCCCCCCCCCCCCCAAGTGCCCTGTCCTACAAGGACGTTGGCGATCATGGATTTCCGCATCCTCCTATTTACCCAGATTCTGGACCCAATAGACTTTGGGCTGCTTGCCCCACACACCGTCTAGGCAGGCAATCGAGGTGAAGTTCCTTGCCAAAGGAAACAACGCGCCGGCCGGTGAATCAGATTGTGTCATGAGTCCAATGCTCTAACCACTCGGCCACGCGGCCATACACACACACATACACACTCAAAATACACACACATACACACTCAAAATACACACACACAACACACGGCAAAATACAGACACCACACAAATACGGACACACAAAACGACACACAAAATTACCACACAAGGTATAGGAGGCCACAAAATAATACACACACACGACACACACAAAATACCCACACCACACACACAAATACACACACACCACCAAAAATACACAGCACACAAACACAAAATAAACACACAACCACAACACAAATCCACACCACACACAAAATACACACACCCACCACCACAAAATACACACGCAACACACAACTCACACACGAGCACACACACACAAAATCACACACACACACACAAAAACCACACCAACACGCACACACCAAATACAACACACACACACACCCAAAATACACACATCACACAAAATACCACACACCCCACCCACAAAATACACAACACAATCACACACAACACCAAAATACCACCGACACCCACAACAAAACACACACAAAATACACACACACACAACACCCACACACAACACAAAATACACACACACAGAGCACACACAACATACAACCAACACAACACACAAAATACACACACAAAATACCACACACACACACACAACACATAGACACACCCACACCACACACACACATACATACACACACAAATACAAACACAAGACAAATGCACACACACACATATATACTCAGACACAAATGTATGAAGATTAAGTGTGTTGATAATGGGATATACCTGTAATGGGTATTTTTACATTGCTAAAAAAATGTATTAAGTTTATTGCCCTTATAAAGAAATATAATGTTTGTAAGAATGTTAAAAGGCAAAAAAAAAAAAAGCTCATCCACCTTTTTTGAACATTACTTCTTTTATCTTTTTTTTTTTTTTTTAATATAAAGGCATAATGGTCTCTCTACATGCCTTCGAACTCTCCAATTCATAAGGGTAAAAACAGGGTCATGACAATATATTAATATATATATATTACAATGCTGTGAAGGACTTTAAATGTTATGTAATGATAAGTCTTCCACATCATGTGGCAGTGATATTCAAAGTCTCTTTTAAGTTGTGACTGGACAAGCTATGTGTTATGTGTTCAATCACTGTTGCTATCCTTCAAAATCCAGTGCAAGCATTATGCTGAGTTATGATTTGACAATCTTGTATAAATATTTATATAAATTATTGAATCTCAGCAGAGATTACAAAAGCAATATCGGAGAAGAAAACAATAAATCTATGTTTGTAGATACTTGTGTGAGTGTAAAGTGTCACCAGGAACATCAGTTATAATTACAATTAGTATATTGGTGTACTATATGTCAGAATGAGTGTATATTATATTATGATCAAAATCTTACTGTTCATGAGTTTGCCAGATATATAATTACAAAAATCAAATTAATTTCTAGTCCACGTCACCATGTGTTGCGATACTCATATTCTTAAGCAAGTGTGAGGTTGTATTTTCTGTACTTCATCAAGTTTGTTTGAAACTTGGAACTATATGACTCTTCTCGCATTGAACTTAAAAATATGGGCATCAGAAGAGAACAATGTACTTTTTTCTGTTACCTGTTGTTCCTAATGGGCTTCATAAATGCATTGGCCTGAGTGTTGAAGCCTCACATGGTTGCAGATAAGGTGTATAAAGTGTACTTTACTGTAAATCTTCAGATATGTACTAATGGTGGTGATTTTAGCTGCTGTAACTTGACATGGCAATGCTGTCTGATTATGCACTGATCATAAATTCTAGATTTTATTCATGATATTTGTCCCATTTTGGAGGGGCTATCAGTACACTAGAAGAAAAAAACAGAACAGAGAAATTATAATGTACTTTTTAAAAGCTTGTATTCATATTACTATTCATATATTTTATTATATTCATTATTCACAAAGGGAAGGTGTATAGAGATCCATTAATTAGTGACTGTGATAAACATGAGGGTTGTTATTATAATTCAGTACAAAATTTTGAAGCTAATGAATGCAGGAGAAGAAACATTACTTATAATTGCAATACCACCAAGGGCAAATGTTAAAAAGAGAGTTTATGTAAGATGAAGGTTGAACTGAAGATTATCAGTTGGACTGCAAATAAAGAACTAATGGAGAGAATATTCAGTGTAGTGGTATAAAATGAAAATGAAAATTTGTAGGAGTGACTACAGAGACATGAGAAAGAATTTGCTGGGACAAATGTTGTTATGGTTTTGAGGGACTGTTTGACAGAAATATTGCCATTTAACAATTTACCATAGCCAATACCTGTGGCTTGAGTGAAGCTTTCAATTTTGGGAGCAGAATCCATTCCTACAATAGAACCTGCAGTAAATAAGATCATCATCATAATGATTATCCACTGTCTGTCTATTTTAAAAGACAATTCACTGACTTTTTTAAATGTCAGACAATATTGGGCAATATAAACCTTCACTTAAAAATAAATAAATAAAATAAATAAAAAGAATCTCTCCATATAATTTTCAATTTCAGAGGCACCTGCCATAGTAGTCTGTCTTGCAGTACTAATCACACCAGCAGTGCATATGACAGAAAGAAAACAAATGCACAACATTCTAATCACTTGTACATTGGGCACTTAGGGTAAATCAGATTAATTCTACTATAGAATGAATCTCCAACGGATAGAATCCTTATTCGTAGGAAATATTTTTACCTAAGGAGAGATTAGCATTTGACATCCTAGATTTTTTTTTTTTTTTTTGCACAATGAGTTAGGTAAAAAGTACTTCCATAACATCATGCGAGACTTGAGAATTCAGGCCCTCAACCTCAGGCTTGAGCTAAGAGTATCCTAGTATTGTTGTAACTAGTGCATGTTGCAAGTCGCACATTGTCCATTTTGTACCGGCCTTTGTTAACAATGAATAAATTACTGGTGCTTTAACCCAACAACCTGTACTCCCCTTGTTTTTGTCTTAATAATTTCCAGGCTTTAAAATGAAAAAAAAAAAAAAGAAGTAAAATTGGTTAAAAATTTAACTAAGGTATTTTCCCATATACTTACAAACAGCAATAACAGCACAACAGACTATATCAGTTGTTTCATATCTTAAACATTACTATTTAAAAAAATATATCTTTCAGTCCCAACCTAGTCATATTTTCACTCATAAGAGCCCAAATCAAAAAAATACTGTAAACTTAGTATGGTGAAAATGCGATTAAACAAAAGTCCACATTTTCACATGAAAGTTACAAATGATTTTTAAAAAATACTAATGCTATTAATGTGACTACTTAACAAATAAAGAAGCAAATAATTAGAGAAAAATAATGGTAATAAATTTGTTATATAGTTACATCTGTACATGAAATTTTCCATGCTTATATACTTGTGAAAAAGGTCTAAACACTAAGGAACACTCACCGGTAACTTGCCAAAAAGATATTTCAAATAAAGATTTAAAAGGGACTAATGGTCACACCTCCAGACATGAAGAATGGGTAATTAAAGTATAAACGAGATATAATCCATCCATTCAATGTAAATATATCTAAAAACATTCCAATACAAAGCAAGCAAGGAGAAAGAGCATTATAAATTAATTGGCTATCACAAACTTTACTCAAAGCTTACATCTTAAAAAGGTGCTAAATGACTAACCTTTTTGACAAATGACTCGATTCATGAGGAAATAAAACAAGATACGCAACATATTATTTTATACAAGACAGTCTGAACAAAATGTCTTCATATTTATGTATTCAATGCTAATTCATATAAAACAACAAAAATGCACAAATAAATCTCATAATAATAAATACTCAACACATATAATACTCCGAATAACCTCAGTATTACATACAGGAGAAGAGCAGTTACAGTACAATGAGTAATATCTTATGCAAAGGCAAATTTTGTAACAAGAACTCGCTTTCTAAAGCACAGACTTTATGACAATATGAAGATGAACAAACACTCATATCTGGAATGTCAACACAGAAATGGAAAATACACAAGAGACATTGCAATTTTTAAACCTCATTCTATGTAATAATAATCAGATTTTTCCACTCAAACTTTCTCATAACAGCAAGCCATATACATATATATATATACATTTGTTTTAAATCTCTAGTCTTTTCAACTTCAAGTTCAAAGAATAGACTTAAACAGGTTGGTTTATCCAAGCCGAGAAGAAATCTTCCTTTTCTTTTGTCTTCTCATTTGTCACGAATACCTGAGCAAGGTTCTCGTAGTCATATGTCCGTTTAAGAAAGGTGTCTGTTAAACGAACCCCAGCAATTGTCTGGAAATGAAACCAAATTAAGCATCCGACATACATTTACATTATCATTTCTTGAAAGACCAAGACTCCAAGAAATCTTTGTTCCTATCAACACTACTAACCTGTAATCCTGTATGCAGAGGAACGAGAGAAAGTGAGAGTGAAGTTGACTCTCCAGGTTGAAGCTGTGGCAGGCTTCGGCTACTAACTCCATTCCATTCAGAGCCACCGCCACCACTTAGGAAGTCCAAGTGCAGTTCTAGGTTCCTTTCGCTGTCAATGAACAATACAAATTTAATCTCCCCCCAACTGAAACAAACCCATCTGAACTCTTATGCATCAGGATAATACAGCTTTGTTTCTAATACTATGACATTGGATTACTGTGATCTTTCTTTAAGCAAGTTTAGGTCAATTTTTCATTGGGTCATTTTTTTATATCAACCTTACCATATATTTGTGATAGACAGGCCCACAGAAAATTGATCTTCCAGCTGCACAACATTTGGTATCTTTTCTACTGTAACTCTCACATCCCCATACTGTGGTGCCTGTGTGTAAATCATACAATTAGAAACGGAACTAAGCTGTCTTCTAAAGGAACTGCAGATGATCTTCACTTGATCTACTGTCTTGGAAAAAAAAAATCTGAAATCTAAAACAACATAGAAAAAGAAACCGAGAGTAAGGAGCATAGAGAGATCTTGCTTAACCTATCGGTGCCAGCAACACAAACTGTCTACTGTAGTTCTGTCAATTTTATTAACACAAAGATAGCATTTAGTTATCAAGAAGTCAGCTACTAGCCATACCTGGCCTCACCTGTTTACCCCATTCCTTGAATATTCAGGGAGAAAAGTTTTATTTCTTATACTGTTATCATAATTTTTAGCTGTGTGTGTGTGTGTGTGTGTGTGTGTGTGTGTGTGTGTGTGTGTGTGTGTGTGTGTGTGCGTGTGTGCGTGTGTGCGTGTGTGCGTGTGTGCGTGTGTGCGTGTGGTGCGTGTGTGCGTGTGTGCGTGGTGCGGTGTGTCGTTTGTGCGTGTGTGCGTTGTGTGGTGTGTGTGTAGTGTGTGGTGTGTTGGTAGTGCGGTGTGTGTGTTTGGTGTGTGTGTGGTGTGTGTGTGTTTGTGTGTTGAAATGTCTCTGCACACAGATGGCTATACTAGTGCTTAACCACAAAGAGTCAATTAGTAGACCTTGTGGCCTTACCTGATTTCATCTTTCCTTGAATTGGCAGGAAAACCACTTTTCTTACTAATACTATGCATATCAATGGTGTTATTTTTATTATAGACATTATAATTACTATAATGTTATAAACATTAGTCACAGCAAAATAAGATATCGTAAATCAAGGAAAATGGTAAACAGGCAAGACTGGCAGTACTCGTAAATGGCTTCGTTGGTGACTTAGTACAAGTGTAGCCATCTATGTGTATAAACATTAATAAAGTAAACTCACAGTGGGCATGGCATATACGTACATGCCATACCCGTCTGCATTGGGTTAAAAGGATGGGGTACACAAATGAGATAAGGTACACATAGTAACTGACTCCCTGGTGACGAAGCATTTCTAGAGCGATCTATGTACAAATTAAATTAATAAATTGAAATTACTGTGGACATGTATACATGCACTCATGGCTTCAATGCGTTTGAGATGTAAGTAATCCCTTTTTCCTATATGAAAATCTGTAGATCAAATCCAGACATTTATAATGCACTACAATGAACTACACTTTCAGTAAAAGAAATTCACTTCCCGACACCTACAAAGACTAAAATTTAATCCTAAACAACTCAAAATGGAATAAACATAAGACATAATAATCAGATATGCGACAAATTATTGTTGCTATAACAGGACCTTAACTTAAACATTACATTCATTACTCTTAAAGCCACACTAACCATTCTCTGAAGCTGGCTTGTCTGCAGTCTTCCGCGGTCACCCATGTTAGTTCGCCATACGATGTCAAGCTTGCCTATGGCTGTAGCTTGCCGCAACAGAGAGAGATTCATACGCGCTTCTGGCTTTGGCTTTAGGCAATAAAGGTACTGTCTTGTGTCATGAGGATTGACAACATTCATGCGGCCAAAAACCAGTGAATTGGATTCTTGGGCCAAGGTGTTCATTGGAGTAACTGGAACAATAAAGAAGATCTTTGGAATAGTTACAAAATTACACAGTAAGGAGAAAACTGCACAGGTAATTCAACATAATATTTTTTTTTTTTATTCTATCCTTGCATTCCGTTTCAGTGTGTTCATCACTATACAAACATCTTAACATTTCTCCCCAAATAACCCTTTTACCAGCTTAAATACAACACCAAATAATCTTTCAAGCTAACATAAAAAAATATATATATATATATTAAAGCGAGAACATTCCCAATACAAGAAAATCAAAGTAGCATCAGTATCAACCCTAGGTAAAAAGAAAACCAAAAAAAAATATCTACCCCATGCCATGAACTCGTAAATACCCCACAAGACTGCTAAAACGATGTATGTAGGTGCCAGGAATCACCTGAGAAGAAGGGTGAAGGTTCTAGCTCGACTCTCTCCAAACACAGAGGCCCGGAGGTGATGTTCTGCACTCCAGCCTCCAGGTACACCTCATCTGACTAATTCAGGAGATAAAGGTATTGAAGAATTAGTGCGACGTATTGATCTCTAATAACACTTGTCTACGTGTCATTTGTTTTGAGAATTCTAAAGGACTTTTTTTTTTCTAATGAAAAATTGTTAATTTTAATGAATGCAGGTATTATTATCAAATAATATTGGTATTTTTTATCTAAAAATCTTTCTAAATAAGTTATTGCTGCACTATTGTTTGGTTGTTTAAACGTATATCATTACCATTCATGAACTGTCAATAAACATAAGGGTGCAAAAGGTAATCTTTGTGTAATGAGTATCTCATGTGGTCATGTGGGTGCATCATTCTTTTAAGATCCTAATCATTAAGCACGCACACATGCACGCAAGTAATCAAGCACACACACACACACACACACACACACACACACACACACACACACAC
>NC_051390.1:4211698-4214198 GCF_015228065.2 Penaeus monodon | reverse complement strand
AAACACTGAAAAACTTATTACAAAGAAAAAATATATATATGGTATATATCACGGTTTGATAACTTATATATTTGGGTATCATACATAATTTTTTTGCCAAAAGCTTAGGCCCCATCCACACAATAGGCATTTCCCTCACAGGAAAAACAATTACTAGATTCTAATGGGAATGGGACAGACAACATCATAAGCAAGAAAATCACAGGCTAACCTTGGACAAACTATTATATCTAACAGTGAACCCCAGGTACCTACACATGCCCACTAGAGAGCACACTTGTTTTGTCTCCCCACAACGAATAGTCAGTGGAGATTGGGACGTGGGAACAGAGGCTTCAATGGCTTGCCAATGAGTTTCCTCGCTCATGATGTCATCTCTGCTTCTGCCCAACTTGGACTTGATTTTGGAAATATGTTTGCCCACATGGACACTGCCTTTCAAGTGACCTTAATCATACTACTATACTTAATATTCATTTATAAAATTCATTCAGAAAGTTTACCTTAATTGAAACTTCACGAATGACTTCATTTCCATCATTGTGAACACATAGACAGCAGGAAAAAGTTTCACCCAAATATATATTTCTGAAAAATAAAAAAGTAAAAAATACAGTTTCCATACAGAATAGAACTTTCTGTCAAGATCTTTACTAAGGAACCCAGTATGAACTCATTGATATACTCATTCTCTAGAACAAAAATATCTACCAGCATAACAAATTATATATAACAAACCAAAAAGAAGCTTACCCAAAGCTCTGCGGCAGAAGAAGCATGTGTCCCACTCCTGTATTTGGAATGCCCTGAGGAATGGCAATGTCTGAGCGGATGTCTGCATTGAGGTAGTCCCCAGGTAAGTCTCGGGCATCAGATCCAATGGCTAATCCCGTGAACAGGGAAGGTCTAGTGAGACGCATTACTGAAAGATTATAAAAGGGACAATCTTTAGTCAAATTAGTCTGAGTTTCCAAGGTAAAACTCATATGCATAATCACAGTGGTTTTATTGGTAAAGCTAACTTCTGTTATGTATTTTCATTGAAATATTCAAAGTGCCTGATTATGAGACAAACAATCTTAAATTAAATCTTTCATAGCTATATAAGACTAATGTACAATAACCATCATGTTATAAAGAATGGTCTTCTGTGCATTATTTATGACCCTTCAGTTTGGTCTTGCTTGATTTTACACACTAAAAAAGGTATATCTCATTGTCATATAAAAAAAGTTTATATAAGTGTATATAAATTAATAAATATATTTTTATCCTCTGAAACAATAAAATATTTATTTATATGAATGAATAGTAAAAAGGCAATAAGAAACAAGGAGGAGAATATATATGTAAAATTACATTTTGCTGAAGGAGAACTGAGGATGAAACAATGGATTATACCATAAAGTACCTATTTATCAAGTCACACTCCCTGCATTCCATCCACAATAAAAAGGACATAGGCAACATGACCGAACTAAAATATTTTGGAGAGAAGGAGAATAAGTTATAGGGATGGTATGGTGGGTGTGACTGAGAGTAAGCATGCCAGATAGAACCTGATCTATTAGGTAAAAGGATGTCCCTTTCACAGGTAAAAGAATGCAGGGAAACAGCCCCCCCACCAATTTCTGAAAGTATTTGCAAGATGACGAAATGATTGTGGTAAATGGGATTCTAAGTAATATAATGTGGCAAGCCATGATCATAATTAACACGACTTGGATAGTTAAGTAGTTTATTCCTAAGAATATATAAAGCTACATGTGAAAACACGAAAACGAAAATTTGGATTGTGGTTAGTTGTTACTGTCAACAAGTAGTATTATAACTAAATGGGCTAATATTTCTATCATTCTAAAACTACAAAAGATACTGTTTGGTCTCGCTTTGGCTAATTATCATGATATGTAACTTGATTATTCATAGTAATCCATAACGGTAGAAGTTCATCCCGTAATACTCCCGGTGGATTCAAGCTTCGGCATTCATTTCCCACGATATGTGTCCACCTTCAACCTACCCTTTAAGCTCAGGATATGATCTTTATCCTTACTGTCCATGGTGAAGAGGATAAAATTCACAAATAAGAGAGTAAACGGTCGCTATAACAACACAGCCGTACGCCGTCAGCTGTTTTGTGTTGACATTTGGGAAGGAAGATTCGGAGGGAAAACGAACATATAATTTTTCTCACTGTCGCTGGAAATCATCATTATTTCTCTGGATCATTATTGCTGATCACTTTTATCATTGTTGTTCTGTATCAATTTTGCTAATCACTTTTATCAGTATTATTCAGTATCATTATTGCTAATCACTTTTATGATTATTATTCCGTATCATTATTGCTAATCACTTTTATCATTATTATTCAGTATCATTATTGCTCTCGTCTTATCATTAGATCTGAATTAATGGTTGATAAAATCACAGTACTATCAATAATGTTTTTTTTATCATTACTACTATTATTACTATTATTATTATTATTATTATT
>NC_051390.1:4169198-4204198 GCF_015228065.2 Penaeus monodon | reverse complement strand
TGTAAATGTAAATGTAAATGTAAATGTAAATGTAAATGTGAATGTGAATGTGAGTGTGAGTGTGAGTGTGAGTGTGAGTGTGCGTGAGAGTGAGAGTAAGAGGGTGAGCGAGAGAGAGAGAGAGATTGTGAGAATGAGAGAGAGAGAGAGAGAGAGGAGAGGAGGAGGAGGGAGAGAGGAGGAGGGAGAGAGAGAGAGGAGAGGGAGAGGGAGAGGAGAGAGGAGAGGAGGGAGAGAGAGAGAGAGAGAGGAGAGAGAGAGAGAGAGAGAGAGAGAGAGAGAGAGAGTGTAAGAGTGTGTAAGAGTGTGTAAGAGTGTGTAAGAGTGTGTAAGTGTGTGTGTGTGTGTGTGTGTGTGTGTGTGTGTGTGTGTGTGTGTGTGTGTGTGTGTGTCTTTCTGTTAGTAAGAGTGTCTGTGTACATATTAGACAAATCCTGAATTCACAGATTAAAATTATTCTCTCTCCCTCTGTCTCAAAGTTCTGGTATTTAGTGTACATTAAATAATAATAATTAAATTTTTTCCATTTTCCTCTAATCGCAAAAATTTTTACTTGAGAAGTATGCTGTCTTTCTTTTCCAGTAAAGTGCAGCTTGCACACAGGTCTCGGAGCCAAAGAATCCATGTCATATAGGGTTACAGTATTCACTTTGTACTTGGTAATTCATTGTATGGTGATATCAGATTAACTATCAATAAAAAAAAACAAAAACTAAATTACTTTAGCTGTATCTGCTAATTCTGGTGAGCATTTCAAATATATATTTATTATTTATTTACTTTTTTTTCCTTCTTCTTTTACCAAAAAATGTAAACACTGACAAGTAACACGTTTAAGTATCTAACGTCAAGATATGAGCACCTACCGGCCAAATAACACAAAGAATCTATTCTAGAGCACAAACATTTTCTAGATGTCTAATGAGATACCAACCTTACAATAACATTATTTTTTTGCAATATATACATCAAAGTAACTGCAGTCTTTGTATCAGTATGATGATAAGCCTAATTTTCATTGTGAAAATGCTACAAATGTTAGGTATTGATCTGATTACTGAGTTCAGGAATCAAAAAATGACATTTCAAAAAAAAAATATATATATATGGCAAAATAGTCATAAAACCTTTATATCAGTCACACATTTAAGTATATGTAAAACCAGTTTTGCTTGTGCATTTAAGTCATTTCACAATAGGAGCATTCATTGTATGAAAAAAAAAATTAATACCTGCCAGACAGAGCACAATGCAGTCATCTCTTTCCGGGGAAAAAGAAGCAGAAAGAAATTACTTACATTTATCAAAATTGTTATCCAAACAGTACACAGATCTTTCGCCAGTTCTCCAACCCTCCTCACCATAGTAATAACTTCTGTTCACTCCCCATACTAATAACTTCTGTTCAGGCTTAGAACTCAAAGAGTGATATCAGGACATTCACAACAAAAAGAAAGTTTGCTGCTATTTTGATAATACAAACAGTTAAAATTAAAAGACGAAGCATACATTTTGAAGTTTAAAAAAATATGAACAGGATGATGTTAATGCCAAAAATGACAGAACAAGAAATGAACCGAGACTCCAAACTTAAAAAGATACAGAGAATGCAAAGGAGATAAGCCTGACAATTAAGAAAATTCATTACTCGAGATAAAATGAAATATTTCTAAAATAACTAGGCCAAAAATACTGATCACTCTCTCAACATGAATAAAGTGAATGATATACAAATTTCACTATTGCTTTCAACACTGCAAATAATTATACTATAATTCATAAGGAAAAATGGTAAATGTCTGAACAGATTAATATAAAAATAGATAATGTAATCACTGTACCTAAAATCTACTAATAAATAATGTAAGGACAAATGGCAAGACAATTAATGAATATAATAAAATAAAATAAATAATATTAGAATACTGGTTGTAATAGGAATTTCAAAGTGAAAAAAAAAAAAGTTAAAAAAACAAAGCCAGCCCAAAGCACGAGTGACATAAGTGGCTATAAGAGTGAGAGAGAGAGAGAGGGAGAGAGAGGGAGAGAGAGAGAGAGGGAGAGAGAGGGAGAGGGAGAGGGAGAGGAGAGAGAGAGAGAGAGAGAGAGAGAGAGAGAGAGAGAGAGAGAGAGAGAGAGAGAGAGAGAGAGAGAGAGAAATAAGTGTAATTGTAAATGTAAATGTTAGTGTGCACAAGTGTGAGTGAGAATGAGAGTGTGAGTGTGTGTGAATGTGAATGAGAGAGTGTGATAGTGAGGTTAGTATATAAGTGTAAGAGTGAATGTGAGTGAAAAAGTGAGTATGAGAGTGAGAGTGAGAGTGAGAGTGAGAGTGAGAATGAGAGAGAGAGAGAGAGAGAGAGAGAGAGAGAGAGAGAGAGAGAGAGAGAGAGAGAGAGAGAGAGAGAGAGAGAGAGAGAGAGAGAGAGAGAGAGAGAGAGAGAGAGAGAGAGAGAGACAGACAGACAGACAGACAGACAGACAAGAGAGACAGACAGACACACAGACAGAAAGACAGACAGAAAGACAGACAGACAGAGAAAGAAAGACAGAAAAACAAACTGACTGACAGAGAAAGAGAAAGAGAAAGAGAAAGAGAAAGAGAGAGATTGTGAGAGAGAGAGATTGTGAGAGAGAGAGAATGAGAGAGAGAGAGAGAGAGAGAGAGAGAGAGAGAGAGAGAGAGAGAGAGAGAGAGAGAGAGAGAGAGAGAAACTCATCATTACTCCATCTTTACGAGAGTCTCCTACTCAAAATATTGCTCTGGGGTTCTGTAGTGGCTTGGGCCAGCCCTGAACAAAAATAACAAAGAAGATGATGACTATACTCTGTTCCATTTCAGGAAAGCAAAAATTGGCAACTCACCCTGGGCTCCAGAGTCTCATGGTTTACCCCAAGTTGTTTGGAGAAAAAAAATCATTAAGTGATGAAGGCAGCAACATTCAATAAAAAGTAATAGAAGCAAAGCAACTTGGCAAATCGGACAGCTCTAGGGTTTAGGGTCAGTTGCCAGCTTCTCCTTTACTGAGATTGAATGTACTATAATTATTAAAGGGGACTATTATGACAATAATCGCATGAGCACTAACTGAGAAATGTCCATGCACTGTTATGCACGTCCCTCACATCGTCAATATGCTATTTACCACCCCCAAATACCTGACACAATTAAAATGCTTTTCGTCTCTAAGATGTAAGATAATATCAATGATGGTTATGATAATTACATCACTAATAACTACAATATTAATATCAATAGTGATAATTTCATTCCTTTCCAAGTCATAAAATACTGTTATAAGCAATTATTTCTTCTCGTGCACAGAACTTGAACTTACATAATCAGCATAATATCTAACATAATTGTAGGAAACACTAAAAAATTCACAGCCATTAAATGAGTAATAATTCACAACCAGTTGTGTCTCCTGTTTATGTATGTTGTTTTTCTCACTTGTTTACCTAGCTGTATCAAGACTTGTTGTACTATGCATATGCAGACTGGGGATAGGGTACATTTTACAAGCAGTCAATGGAACAAGTTTACTATGCATCTCTCAAGACCTGAAGCAAACAGGCAGAAAATCATAGTTGGTATCCATTACTCTTAAAGTTTCATGACCAGTGCAAAGAGGTTGTTTACAGCTTTTGAGAATCTGATGGTTAATATAATAAAACTTCCTCTCCATAGGTGACAGATTACCTCAATCAGTTGCACAAAAAATATATACAGGTACATCTGCGTAACAGAAGAGCAATAAATAAATAATAAAAACAATAGATGAAGTTATAAAAAAAAAAGTTGCATACTACACAAGAACTGCATGATTTGAAATTATATTTATTTTCCCTTCGCAAAAGTGACAGACACAAAAATGAAATCAATTATGTAGGATACTTGTACTTATCACCTGTTCAAACAAATATTAACAAAACAACCTATCTACACAAGTTGGTAGCTCCAAGGGCTAAAACTGAAGGTAAACAGAAATTTCAATATTTTGATATAAATATTTTATATCTTTAATATCCTACAGTGCTGCATTAAGAAAATATAATTTCAATCAATACAATAAATAAACACAAGAGAAGACGCCACTGATACCCAGCAATGGGCCTCCTGAAGATAGTAAGATGAAAATTACACATTTCAAGAAATTAAATTCCAAATGTAGTGTACTATTATGCAAATCTGGTTAAGTATGTTTTTTTTTTTCCAGAAAATACTATTAATAATAATAAAAAAAAAAAAATAAATAAAGAGTGTCCTATTTTCTTTGAACCAAAAATTTGATGCTGGAGAAAGAAAAAAAAAAAAGTACATGAATATATAACCTGGGTCTAATTTGTTTCCATGCATCAGTTTTAGGAGTTTTACTTCTTTCCCGTACACTCAACAACAACAAAAAAACAGCCTTTTTTTTTTTCTTAAACCACCACTTTTCCTTTCATCTCTTGTTCCCTTCCCAACTAACAGCCTATTAACCTGAGAAAAAAATTAATGGAAATCAATAAAATTATCAAACAGAAAGAAAGGACCGAGACCATACTCTGTTTTGATAATGCTTAAATCTCCATTGGCTTATATTTTTAAATATTTCCTTACACGTAATTAGTTGTATCATTTCATCATTACATGAATTTATTAATAAAGGCTTTTCTCTTCTTAGTAACTCAGCAAGCTTTACTATTTAGCTAGTAAATGACTAGGCTTCACTGTATTAATATATTCATATATTATTGTAACTGCACATAAATTTTTCAAGTCCTGCACATCATGAACATTTTAAGCACATTTACACACAAAAAACAGACAACAACAGCTTCATTACAATGCAGCACATGAGATCATATAAACTCTGAACAGCTGTAAATGCTCTCACTGATATTTTTATAATTGATGTATTTATATACAATAGTGACTAAACCTGTCTCAGCTGGGTGCTATTGAATGTACCTCATGAGGGTGAACATCCTTGACCACGAGCCACTGACAAACAGAGCACAAGAGTGATATTGTTGCTTTACTGATGTTGACCTGGACACTATCAGAACTATCATAATTTCGAGAGCATCCAGGGCATACCATGCTATTTATGCGTCTGTTCATAAACACATCATAGAGAATTACTGAACACTGTGTTATAATATTCTTCACATCAGCATTATTTGCAGTCAGGTTTACTGACATCAGCTGTCTGCCTTTATAAAATGCACCATTATAAGGTATTTTATTTGATTTTATCTCACATTTATCAAGTGATCTCAGAGATTTATGACACCTTTCACTGGCCTCCATAGCTGCTTTCCTTTTTGGTCTGCCGCGAGGTCTGTCACGTTTTGAGTTTTCTGTGGATCTTTTACTACACAGACTACTGCTATAACAGCTATTATTATCCGCTGTATAAATTCGTTTAATAACTATACTGCACTTTTTCATTTGAGCAACCACTGAGTGATCATTACCTTCACTTAAAACACTACCCACTGAGGACACAGAAGCATCACTCATTTCACTGTCCCGCCTGGACCTCCTCCTCCTCTTGTATGACTTTTGTGAGGCACTGACTGGACTGGTGTGGCTTTCAACATTTGGGAAAGGGGAAGCTAAGTGCATATTCTTGAGCTTCAGTTTTCTAATAGGATACCCATGTCTTCCTGTAATTGAAGCCTCCTGTCTACTGCTACTTCTGGTTATTCTGCTGCTACCAGGTGATATGATGTCGCCTGAAGTTTCTTTGTTAACACAATGATTATCCATCTTTCTTGTATATCTAAAGCTGCCTTCATTATAAATGCGAGTTCTATGGGGATTGGGAATTGTAATCCTCAGAGGTTTCATCAAATTCTTATTAGTATCAAGATTTGTTGAGGTCTCACCACCATTCTCTGACTGTTTTGGCTTATTATTTTTCAATGACTCACTTCCCTCCTCGTCTCCCGAATTGGACTGTTCTTTTTTGTTGTCTTTAACAATTCCTTCATCAGTATTTCCATCCTCTCTTCCATTTATGATACTGTCAATGGTCCATCTAGTATACTTAACGTTAGGATAGCGTATGCAGTTTCTATGCTCAAGCCGTGAATTACAATCATTAGTAGATTCTCCCCTTTTGTGCTTGTCATTCTCACTTCTTGCCTCACTGTGTAATAATTTCATCTTAATTACAATCCTTTCCTGAGAACTTGGAGACGCTCCTGCATTTAATTTTGAAGGAGATCCAACTGTCGCATATTTGCTTGGTGAGCTTGGCAAGCTGGAAATATTTGAAGCTTCTGCAGGGCTTGAAGCAACTGATTGTTCTCCTTTAGCAACTGTATCTTGATTTTTACTAGTTGTGCTATGACAATGTGCTTCACTTGTGACAGGATCTGATGCCTTAGTAACACCCTCTGAGTTTGTGCAACCATGGTACGATGTCTCATCAACTGCTTCTGATTTTTCAAGTGAGCCTGAACGCCCTCTGACATGTTTACCTAAATCTTGTGTTATTTCTTCATCATGGTTCCTTGGAGTGCCTTTACAATCTTCACTGACTTGGGATTCATGAGTAGCCAATTTTTCATTGCTGGGAGTACAATGATGCAGATCTTGAGAAGAAGCCTCATGACACTGACCATCTGCACCTTGCATGGCAGGTGAACTTGCATCTGGCGAAGGTGATTCACTAGAATGTGCAGGCGAATATGAAGGTGACTGAGCACATGCTGAGAAAGGGGCTTGTTCATATCTACTACACTCTGAGTTTCTTCGGGAGGTGACATAACCAGAGGATTCCCCAAAGTTGTGTAGCATGTCTCCATCTTTTGGATATTCACCAGAGCTTCCACATTCAAATGATTCAGTAAAACTTGGAAGAACAACAGATTTTGTATATGTATTCCTGTCACTTGTTTCTTTATACTTTAAATCAACAGGTGAGGTGTCTGTTGTAACATGTGTGTCCGCCCTATAATCAGAATATGTATTCTGGGATGGCTCTGCAATATGACCTTGGCTGGCAGTCTCTGTATAATCAGAATTATAGTCAACGTGTCCCTTATCCTTGACTGAATAGGTGGTTCTGTAATACTGTTGGGGTCCAATGGTTCTCTAAAATTAGTATAGTCTACAGGTTCTCTATAGCTAGCAAGGCCTTGAGCTCTTGGACTTGTATGATTCATTGTATCACTGAAACTAGGTAGTACCTGAGGTCTCAGATTTGCAGGATTCAAGGTTTCACTGAAGCCTGGAAGGACTTCACCTCTTGGACTGTTATGATCCACATTTTCATTATAGGTTGGGATAGCTTGTTCTTTTGGACTTGTATGGCTTAATGTCTCTCTAAAGCCTGGGAGCATTTGCTCTCTACAATTTGCTGGGTCTAAGGCTTCTCTAAAACTTGGGAGTACTTGTTCTCTGGGACTTGTGTGAGCTATAGTCTCCCTGAAACCTGGCAAAGGTGGTTCTCTTTGGCCTGTTTGGTCCATTGGTTCTCTAAAATTTGTAAGAGCAGGAGACGCAACATAATTTCCAATCATGTTATGCTCCCTGTAATTATTTGGGATATTTTGTTCCTTATAATTATTATGTAGAGCTGGTCCTCTAGGACTTGTTTGGGACTGAATGTCACTGATATTTGGTATCAAAGGCAGCTCTCTGTAATTTGAAACAGTCTGTGGATTTCTTGAGGTATTTGGTAGGGGAGTATCCCTGAAACTATTTGCAATAGTCTCTGGCCTGTAGGGAGGTATCAGATTGGTTTCTCTATAACCATGCCGTAGATGGTCTCTGAAATCTGGAAGAACTGACAGGTCTCCTGGGTTGGATCTTGGAAATGTGCTTGGGTCATGATAGCTTGGATGCACAAGTGATTCGTTATAATTAGGGTGCACCTGGGATTCCCGTCCTACAGAGCCCATGGAATTCCCTGTTACTGGGTTCAAAGACATTCCTTGGCTGCAGTTCTGTAAAGATATCTCTCTTGAAGTATGTGATACTGGTAGGTCTCTTGGGCTTGTGTGTGAAGAGATTTCTGAAGCAGATGTATTTTCTGTGTTTGAATATGCAGAATATTCCCGAGAATTGGCATGCATTGGAAAATTTCTTGGACTTGGATACCCAAGGACTTCAGGTGAACTTTCATGAAATTCATTTGTATTAGAATTTAAACTGTATCCTCCTGATGATGAATGAGGTGGGTACCCAGGTGTGGTCTGATTAGAGTAACCAGTGCAAGTTGGGTGTGAACCAAAAGCATTTGGATTCAACTGTTCAGGAATGCCTCCACTGTTTTGTGCTGAAAATTCTCCACTACTTGCTGGCTGTGGAAAGCCACAAGAGTTGGCAGCATTAGGAAATCCAGGAAGATTTGACTGTGCTGCAAAGTTTGCAGGACTGGAATGTAAGTGGAAACCTCCTGGAGTTATTTGTGAAGAAAATCCTTCCAAGTTTGGTTGCAAAGGGAACTTTACTTGAGTTGCTGCCAGGTATATAACTTTCTGTGCTTGAGCGGCCTATAAAACTAGAAGTTGGCAATCCTGGAAATCCCATGGAACTTGCAGATCCTGAAATTCTGGAGGAGTTGCTATGCTGAGATTGTCCAAATGGTAGCGATTCTTGGGAAAGACTATGTGAATTGGATTGCTGAGAGAGAAGACCCAAACTAGGCTGTGGTGGTAGCCCTACAGAGTTAGCCTGGAGTGGTCCTGCACCATTAGATGGAGCTGCTGCAAGACTGGATGGCAAGCCAGCAGGTACTGATTGTGATGCTAATCCTGTTAACTGGGACTGAGATATAACTGGGGGTGAAGTCTGTGAAGCCAAGGTTCCTGATCTAGATGCTGGGGATAATTCTGATGACCTTGTTTGGGGAGAGAAACCCAGAGGATATTTTGACTGTTGAGCAATTCCTGATGCTCTATGCTGAGGAGAAGCTTCAACTGATCTTGAGAGTGGTGACAAATCTGAAGTTCTTGAGAGTGGAGACACTTCAGCAGATCTTGAGGAAGGAGATAATTCTGGTGCTCTAGACTGAGGGGACACCTCAGCTGATCTAGAAGCTGGGGAGACTTCTTGTGCTTTGGAGTAAGGCGAGATTTCCCCAGATCTTGCCTGATAATTCCCCACCTTAGACTGGGGAGAAGGGACTGAGGAAGTTGAGCGTGGTGAGACAGCTGAAGATTGTGGGGAAGTAGTAGAACTCAACTGTGGTGACATGGCACTTGATCTTGATTGCGGCGAGGGTGTTATAGATCTCTGATGCTGTGTAGCTGCAAATGACCTTGACCCAGCTGCACCAGGCCATGACTGTGGAGAATTTCCTTGGGAGAACACCCTCCTCGGACTACTATAAGGTGCTGCTTTCCTTGGGTCGGTGTAGTCAAGAGGTCTCTTGGGGCTTGGAAAAGCCCCAGACCCTTTGACAAGTGCATCCTTTGGTGCAGACCCATGAACACTGGGAGAGTAGACAGACCTCGGATTTTTTAGTTCTCCCACTGGATTACTGACACTTGAGACTATACCAAATCCCCTTGCCCTCCTTGAATCTTGTATGCTTTTATTTATTAATGGATCCCTTGGGAAAGAAGGTCTTAGATTAGGCCTTACACTTGGCTGAGTTAAAGCACCTTTTACATTTGACTGAGTTGGTAAACCGCTTGGATTTTGATGTCTGGGAAGACCTTTCTGGCCTGGATGCTGCAAAGGTAATTCCTTTTGCATTAGGAGCATTTCTCTGATTCAGATCTCTTATGTTATTGGGAGGTCGTCCCCCAGAATTTGGACTGACAGTTGCTCCACCTCGAAGCGGTTGTCCTAAATACCCTCTGGTGTTCAAAGATATTGATGAGCCTTTCAAACTCGAAGCTATTCTTCCAAGTTTTGAGTCAGTATTTTTCTTAGCATTTAGAGGATTTGCTGTGATTACAGTTCCATTTACAACAACTGAATCCTTCCCCCGACCCTGCACTCCCTCAGTCTTGGGTTTGTTACTGGAGTCTTTGCAGTCAACAAGCCTCCTCACAATGGTGACTCCTCTCTTTGCTAGAGTTGATTCAATCTCCATTGCAGATCTATTTATGCGGCCAACCTTACTTTCCTGTAACTGTTTCTTCACGATAGGTGAACTAGCTGTTCCTCTATTCTGGTCATTGTCATTTGAGTCTCTGCTCTTCACTGAGCCACCTCCATTCAGTTCAACTTGCTTTCCCATTAACTCATTTTCTGTCTGTCTTTTCTCACTCTCCTTATCATTGTTACTTGCACTCTGATCTACACTTAAACTACTACCATTCACTTTACCACTATATTCACCATCTTTAACATTTGCACTGGCTTCCGACACTTTG
Organism: Penaeus monodon; assembly: GCF_015228065.2. Lineage (NCBI taxonomy): Eukaryota > Metazoa > Arthropoda > Malacostraca > Decapoda > Penaeidae > Penaeus > Penaeus monodon. The sequence continues at coordinate 4,193,869 of NC_051390.1, read as the reverse complement.
ACACTGGGCACTGATTCCTGTGGTGTTGTTATTACCTCTGAATAGTCATTTTTTTCATCTTTTCCAGGTACAGTTTCCTTATTCTCACTAGATACATCTCCATTGACTTCGGTTTGACTGGGTGATGTATGAGCTTCCCCCTCTGCTTCCAGCGAGTTCTCTTCGGCGTATGGGCTGTTCTGCTGGCTGTGGGGAGGCGTAGGAACCGAGGAGTATGGGGGGGATGCCAAAGCTGACCTCCTCCGAGCTACCAACGACCGCAATCCTGGCATAGCTTCATTAACTCTGCTGCACCTGAAGACAAAACCAAAATGTTTAACATTATACCTTCTTGATTATGCACCCTGACAGGTACTTTCTTTAGGCACCATTACTTAATCCCTTTAGGAATTAATAAAGCAGCCTCAAAAAGATAAAATATTTGTTACTTTCAATCTACTTAAACAGCCCTGTGCTTTCCTAAAGACTGTCTTTTTTCTATATTTTAAATAGTAAAAGTAGTTTTATTTATTTGCTTACATTAATACCACCTTCAGTTCAATAATAATCATACAAAATTTAAACTAATATAAAATCATACCAACAGAAAGTTTTATTCATATTTAGTTAGAGTACAAATACTTTTCATCATCAATTACAGTGAAAAAATATACATATTAATAATTCTTACAATGATTAGTCATGCTCCTTTTAGATGATCACTGGCTGCAAAAGCTGCAATTTGTCATGTGTGGCTTCAGGTTACGCTCCCTGGCTACAAAGAGAGGATAAAAAGATTAAAAACAAGAGAATGACAATAATAATCATTACAAACTAATATAAAAGTTGCGTAAAACTGCAACTTAATACATACACAAATATATTTTGAGGTAGAGGGAGGGAGGGAGGGAGGAAGGGGGGGGAGAGGGAGGGAGAGGAGGGAGAGGGAGAGGGAGAAGGAGAGGGAGAGGAGAGAGAGAGAGAGGGAGAGGGAGAGGGAGAAAAGGGAGAGGGAGAGAGGAGAGGGAGAGAGGAGAGGGAGAGAGGAAGGAGAGGAGAAGAGAGGAGAGGAGAGGGAGAGGGAGAGGAGAGGGAGAGGGAGAGGGAGAAGGAGAGAGAGAGAGAGAGGAGAGAGAGGAAGAGAGAGAGAGAGAGAGAGAGAGAGGAGAGAGAGAGAGGAGAGAGAAAGAGAGAGAAGAGAGAAGAGAGAGAGAGAGAGAGAGAGGGAGAAAGGGGAGGGAAGGGGAGGGGGAGGGGGAGGGGGGGAGGGGAGGGGGAGGGGGGAGAGAGGGAGGGAGAGAGGGATGGAGAGAGGGAGGGAAATAGGGAGGGAAATAGGGAGGGAGAGAGGGAGAGAGGGAGGGAGGGAAAGAAAAGAGGGAACAAATAAAGAAACGTATAAAAATATAGCAACAGATGTAAAATTATAGACTTCAATATAAAAATTAATATTCCTAAGTACTCTTTACACTATTCTATCATGAAAAAAATATAATCCATAGCTTCCCATATTTGTCATTCACTGGTAACCTGAGAAAAAAAAAAACAATGTGGGGAAACTTAGACTTTCACACATGTTAAGTCAATATATTAAAAAAAAAAGACCAGACAAAGGAACAGAAGCTAAAAAGCATCTTCATAAAATATAGAGAGAGCAGATGTAATGAATAGTCTACTGGGTGATAATGTGCAATTACACAAATAAACCTGTTCTCTGCACTAATTCAAAATGAGATATAATTCTCGAGACTCAAATACTGAAACAGAATGTATCTACTTTTCTATAAACTTGGTAAGAAAGAACTATTCCCTGTTACTTCTCATTGTTTAAATGCAAATTCTACTCAATTTCGAACATTGCATGGCAAGATAAATCCCTAAATCGATGTAACAGATCAAGAGTATTTTCAAATGATTAGAATACATTTAAATATGTACACTAATCACAATATATAGAATGACAGGCAACTGATTCTTGTTAGCAAATATGTCCCCCTTCAAACTTTGCCTAAATAAGCTCCAATCATTAAAGCTACAGTACATGAAAATTTGTCATTAGCAAATCCATCTACTAACTTGTTACTTTACAAGTTTATTGTGTTCATTTTCACTTGCTTTAAACTGTCAGTGTTAAGAATCATACAGCATTCATGTTCAACCAGTTAGCATAATATCATTCATAAACACCAAACAATACTAACTTAATGCCACCAGGAAAATACTGTGCTCATTTTTTACTTTTTTTGTGAAATGTCTCTGCTCATAGATGGCTCTGCTAGTCTTAGCCACAAAGGGGTCAATTCGTAGACCTTGTGACCTTACCTGGTTTCACCTTTTCTTAAATTGGCAGGAAAAACACCTTTTTTTTTCTAATGCTATGAATCTCGATGGTGTTTTTTTATTATGGACAAAATAATAACTATAATGTAACAGCAAAATAAGATAACATAAAACATTTCCATAAATCAAGGAAAAGGGTAAACAGGTGAGACATGCAGTACTCATAATTGGCTCACTGTGACTTAATACAACTGCAGCCATCTATGTGTATAACCAATTAATAAAATAAACTCACAGTGCACATAGCATGTATGTACATGCCATGCCTGGGGGTATTGGGTTAACAACAATGTACAGGACTGGGGTTTTAAGTATATACTAAGCTGGAGCTGTGACTCTATCCTAAATCTGTATTAACAGAAAAGGATACTATTCATAAATGGATCTGGAGGAAAATATATCACTAATTTTCTAGTGTTCTTCCAAGATCTAGCATGTTTGTTTTAACAAGTATGCTTTTTAATGCATATGTTAATTAAACAGTCTGTTACTGTGTATTAGCTGCTGCCTTAATATTGCCCTCTTGTTGGGTGGTTTGATTCCTTGCTTTGTTTCAGCAGTGACATGTGATGAATTATTCTTTAGTGGGATTACTGATGCAAATTATAAGAATGGTGTATCATAAGTATTTCCAGCCGTCACAGACTGTATAGGTGTGTTTAATGTCTGCTGGGGTAAGTTAGTCATTTTGTCTTTGTTTACCAGTGTTGGTAGTATATGCTGCCTCATCTAATCCATGAATGATGGTCTTGCTCTGAGAACTCTGTATAACTTTGTTTAAAGAACTGCTATTGTTTATACTCTACCACAATATTCTGAAATAAGCAAATCAGTTGAAAGGTCAAATTTGGACTCCTCCATTTTCTACTAATGTATAAAATGATGCAAAATAAAAGATCTGAATATAACAAGGTAACTCATACTTGACAATTATCAATAAAAAAAATAATGACATAGCATGCAATGCAATATAATATTCTAACCTTATTACAGCTAGCTGCTGCACTTTGCAAAAACAAAACTTCTTGATATTCAATATATTTATTATATTTATTTATTATTTTTTTTATTTGATTTCCAGATTAAACTGAGAGTGATATCTAATTAACATATATTAACTAAGGCTTAGGGTTTTCATCTAGTTAATAATTTCCATAAAAGATAAGCAATATCTGAAATGAGTCCTGAAAATCTGGCACTATATCTATGTATCTAGAAACCGTTAGGATGACAATACTTCCCTTTAAAAGCAAAAACTATATGGCAGTAATTATTACCATATCATTACTTAAGCCATCAAGTTAAACTAATCTAATCTATCCTGATTTAAACCAGAACTTGTACCAGTTTAGATTATTGTCACTAGAGGGTGTTTCTGTCCTTAATTCTTCTTTATGGAAACTTTGCAAGAAAACAAGTATGTTCTTGTTACTGTCCATAATATCTAACTGACATATTCTTCCCCCTCTGCATAAACATTACTAACTAAACCACAGTAACTTTCAACAAAGGACATAAAATTATACTGGCTTCCATATCCAATTTTACATGAAATTTGCTAAGACCTGTGACAAAAGGCCTAAAAATCAAGTCCAAGATAAGAGACCTAAAAATCAAGTCCAATTCAGGTGTAGCACATCATCAACTAATTAATACAGACTCAGCACTTTAGCAGAGGCCAACAAACCTATGTATTTCCTAGCATGAGAGCCTTAGACTGCTTCCTTAGTTTACAACAGACTGCCAAAGGAGGTTGACAATCTCTGCTAGAATATACAGAGTGGAAGTGTGTTGGTCTTAGCCGGAGTGCAGGTAGGTGCTGAGGCTATGAGTAAGCAGAGTCAGATGAACATAGCATGTCCCTTCCACAGTACTATTTCAATTATTTTCTATGTCAGTGTATTTTACCTTTATCTTACTTCACACAGTCCTATTGTATATAATAACCAATAGTGCATATGGAAAATATTCTCAATTTCTTTGGATAACTCTAAAATAATCCAGATATTCATTCAGCATCCTTTATCTTCTCAACTTTTTTTGTGTCACTGGCACTTTTCTCCTTTCAGTTCCACCAAACACACACATAACTTGCTTGCTTTTTCTGTAATCAACTTCACCAATCACTAAGATTCACTAAAAGACACAGCCAGCCTTTTAAACCTCAAAACCAACCCATCCTGGAGTCTTGGCCCACTGCCAAAACATCTCACATCCCAAAACCACATTATTTGAACTCCACTGACACCCTCTTCACTCCATTCCCTCTTCCTCTCTGCGTTAGACTCCCTTTCCAAGCGCCACAGGACAAATTAGGGGAGAAAAGGGGAAAAAAAATAATTCCTGAACGACTTTTCCTTGTGAGTCTAAAAAACCTTCCTTTTGACGGACGGGTTTCATCTCCCTCACCTTTTCTTGCTCCTCTTAGCTGTTGCCTCTCTATTTCCTGCCTTTCCTCTCCGCCCTCTTTCTTTCACCGTCTTCCTCGTCCCTTCACCACTCGCATATGTCCTCGGGATCCTGCAACGAGCGCATGCAACTCTGATTCAACTTGCAACCTCGTCCTCAACCTTGGCATTCCCAGACCCAAGGCCTCAAGGCACGAAAACCTCCTCCTCAAATCCTACTTTATGGCCTTCCTTCCGCCCGATTCCACCCCCTCTCCTCGCTCGATACACACGTGGGGACGAAGAGATGCTGCGGCCCTGTAATCCCGCGGCCTGCAATCAGCCTACGAAAGTGAGAGGCGAGAAGTAGGTCACTCTTGGAAAGGACGAGGGTCTTCTGCGCGTTCGCTCGGCGTCCCTGCCTTTTGTTATGGTCGGAGCTTGCGATTCCGGAGGCGACCAACAACGCCATTTTCTCTCCCCGACTCCATTTATAGGGCCTTTTCTTGCCCTTTCTGCTTGTTGCGATGCTTAGGTGCTATGAATTAAATTTTTGGGCTTCGTGTATAGTTCTGTCCGATCGTGAGTATTAGTTTGAAACGCAAAATGGAAGCGGGATTTTCGAATTGGGAATACCTCTCCTTGTAATTATTTCCATTACTATGCCTGTCATGGCGATTTTAACTGTTTGGTTATCACGGGCAATGCTTAAGACTTCGTTGTTAAGTCTGGTGGAGAACATTTTCAGCCTTTTGATCATTTTAGGGAAAATGAAAAGTTTACAGATACTACCACCAACGAAAGATTTTCAAAGATATATATCACCAAAAATCAAGCATTTCCAAGAAAACGCCACTTCATTGTTATTACGAGTTAGACACGTATATATGTACGCACTGCAAAAGGACCCCCATTACTAAAAAGAACGGACAGATTTACGTATTTGTGTTATGCAATAAAATAATCCATAATCCAGAACATGCGAAGAGCTTTACGCACAAATGTGTATGAGAATGTGTGAATGATAACGCTTGGTTGTAATTACTCGAAATTAATGGCTTCATAAAAGAAAATATGTAGTACTTTCATGACTTTTTTTCTTATATTTCTTTTGACACTACATTTTAATTCGCTTCGTGACAAGTACATTTGAAACGCCGATCGGAGCGTATCTCAAAATAGGAAAAAAAAGGAAAAAGAAAAATTAAAAGAAAAGGTAGGTATTTTCTCTGCAAATGGTTTTACCTTTCCTTCATAAAATAAAAGATTTCCACTTCCCGATACAAATAGAAGCATCAAGTGTAATGCTACAATTTAGCTAGAACACAAATCCTTGGCGTTTGTTTTGTTCTCATTAGCATGTTGTCTCCGGAACAGATACTTTTCATTTTCCCTGAGTAGTTAATGCTCGTTAAACCTTCGACCGAGTCATTAGAAGTCATTACTAAGTACTTCTAAACATAGAGAATTCAAATTCCATTTAATGACGCTTTCCACCTTTAAATACTCTCACCATCTCATTCTAATGATCTGTCGATATGCATTTTCTGGACATGTCTCTATTAGCATGACTCATTTCAATCAATGGGATATTTCCAGTCACCTTTCATGCTACGTCATGCACCACGTCTCCCTTTATTGTCCTTCATATTCATTATTTTGGTATATTTTATCAGCAATATGCATATCTGTAGGACTCACAGTGTATCTTAAGTAATCTCTCTCTCTCTCTCTCTCTCTCTCTCTCTCTCTCTCTCTCTCTCTCTCTCTATATATATATATATATATATATATATATATATATATATATATAATTATATATATAATATATATATATATAATAATTATATATATATTAATATATATATATATATATATATAATATATATATATATATATATATATATATATATGTATGTTGTTGTTGTGTGTGTTGTGTGTGTGTGTGTGTGTGTGTTGTGTGTGTGTGTGTGTGTGTGTGTATGTATATTATTATATATATATATATATATATATATATATATATTTATATATATATATTTATACATACGTATACATATATAAACACACACACACATGCACACATATATACATAAACACATACATACATTTAAATATATATATATATATATATATATATATATATATATATATATATATATATATATTGTGTGTGTGTGTGTGTGTGTGTGTGGTGTGTGTGTGTGTGTGTGTGTGTGTGTGTGTGTGTGTGTGTGTGTGTGTGTGTGTGTGTGTGCGGATATAGATACAACACACACACAGCAAATTAAATTTCCATCTATCTAAGATATATACCAATTGTTACAGTCTCGACAAACGCAGTTCTGTAAGAATCCATTTTCCTTGTTCCTGTGTGGTAGGCGCTTACCGAAGCACACAAGTGTATTGTTTATCGATTTCTTGGAAACTTGGCGTTATCACGATAACCGCCATTTTTCCCATGGAGTTCGCACGCATGTTACCGCATGGAGTGAATGAGAAAGTGAGGCGGCCGTTTCCTATGCATCATATGCAATTGTTATTATTCATGAGTCTGTTTACTGTATGCGCTATGAAAATGCTGAACCACAAGCTGACAAATCCTTCCATTTTCTTTGTAGACCATTATCACTTTACAGAATGACATGAGAGGCACATTATTTTATCACTTGATGTATTAAACGTGTCTTTTATTATCCATTCGAGTATTATATCCCTGTTCAGCCAAAAGAAAAGCTTGTTGCTGATTCATTTCCATAAATCTCTCATCATCTCGCACAAAATACCCATAGCTCAAGGAGACGTATTTCTTTCGAATAATTAACAAACAGAAAATATTGTATTTATCACCAGCAAACAGGTACTCGACCGCTTTGAGTGTCGAACGTTACGTGCGAGTTTTGTTCGATTACCAGTTGAAAATTCCTCGTATTCCTCTTATACACACACACACACACAAACAAATATATATATATATATATATATATATATATATATATATATATATATAGATAGATAGATAGATAGATAGATAGATAGATAGATAAATAGATAGATAGATAGATAGATAGATAGATAGATAAATAAATAGATAGATATAGATAGATAGATAGATAGATAGATAGGTATAGATATATGTCCCTCTACAATAGCCACAATAATAACAATAATAACAATAGTAACCATGTCTTCTAACCAGACTTTTTTCCGACATAGATAAGTTATTTGCAAGAACAGAACAGAATACATTGTTACTGATTATATACAGTAGAATTATTTATAATACTAATGTTCAAAGCAATTGCATAGCTTACATAAATGGTGCGACGTAATTATACTGAGTGAGTGTTGATGTTTGATGATCAATAGCCTTTCGTAAAGATATAAATAGTAGTCTATAAAATATTCACCATATTTTTGCTAGCACTGCGCTTTTTTATGCTGTATGAATTAATACAGTAATATGTTTTATTAATTATTACATAATCATTACTAGTCGTACCACTACTGCTAATGTTGCTATATTACCATCACTATTACTAGTGTTATTATTATTGTTGTTGTTGTTGTTATTGTTATTGTCGTTGTTATTGTTATTATTATTATTATTATTATTATTATTATTATTATTATTATTATTATTATTATCATTGCTATTATTATTATTATTATTATTACCATCATCGTTCTCATCTTTTTTATCATTATCATTTTATTATCATTATTATTAATACTATTGTTGTTATTTTATCATCGTTATTATTATTATTTCCATTATCATTATTATCATTATTATTATTATTATTATTATTATTATTATTATTATTATTATTATTATTATTGCTATTATTGATAGTCATAATAATAATATTATTATTATCATTCTTAGCAGTAGTAGTAGTAGTATGATTATTATCATCATCATCATCATCATCATTATCATCATTATCGTCATTATTATTATCATCACTGTTTTTACTATTATTGTTATTGATATTCTATTATCACCATTATTACTACTACTACTATTATTATTATTACTAATATTATCGTTATCATCATTATTATTATTATCACTGACAATATCATTATCATTATTGTCACTATTATCATTATCATTTTGATAATAATAATCATTATTATCAATATAATGATAACAATAATAATAATAATAATAATAATAATAATAATAATAATAATAATAATAATAATAATAATAATAGCTATTGTTATTATTATTATCACATCATTATTATTAAAGATATGAAGGAGAATGAATTCGATTATATCTTCGTCAGAAATACATACACCAGTGAAACTAAAGCATATGTATATATATATATATATATATATATATATATATATATATATATATATATATATATATATATATAGATAGATATCAGAACTTATCTGACGAACCACCTGGTAGGGCAAAGACTTTAAATTCATAAATATTGTAAAGATATTAATCCTAATTCACATCTTTTCCACCTCTGTCGCAAGGAAAACGGGTCTTTATTGTTATCATTACTGTTATCGTCATTATTATCAGTATTATTATCATTATCATTATTGGATATTATTATCATCATATCATGACTATCATTTTCTACTATAGTCATTATTATTAGTAGTAACGTCAACGGTAGAAGCAGATAATAGTTGCAATTATATATTATTATGATTATAGTAATGACTAATTTCAAAAGAAAGGTAACCAGTATGTATGTTAAAAACCCGTTGTAAATTATACGGTGAAGCCTGTAAATCGTTTAATTTTCTAATTCTATAGACCAAAAGTTCTTATTCGAACGTTACGAAAAGGAAAAGGTTGTAATTTGCCATTTTCCCTCGTTAAATATGGTAAGAAAAATCTTTTTTTAACATCTTCCGTCACCGAAGGTAAACATGCCTTAACATGTCATGCAGCTTTGCTTGTGTGTGTGTGTGTGCTTGTGTGTGTGTGTGTGTGTGTGTGTGTGTGTGTGTGTGTGTGTGTGGTGTGTGTGTGTGTGTGTGTGTGTGTTTGTCTCTTCTCTCTCTCTCTCTCTCTCTCTCTCTCTCTCTCTCTCTCTCTCTCTCTCTCTCTCTCTCTCTCTCTCTCTCCTCTCTCTCTATCTCTATCTCTCTCACACACACACACACATGCATTTATAAATCGATCAAGGGCATCTTCACAGGGATTCATTTCCCTTGCATTCACTGGCGCGCATATTGTTGCAATGCGTCATGGATAGATTTTTTTTTCCTTATGAGCAACAATGACGTCATGATCACAGATTGATTTTTGTTACCAGTTATAAAACCAGCTTTTATTTTTTTTCTTTGGGATTATATTAACCATTTTATATTAAAACAATTGCTTTATTATAAGGAGGAGATCTTTGCTTTCACTAAAGCCGATAGTGTGATAAAAAAAAGAGTACTTTATATTCGTAAAACACATCTCTTCCAAGCATTGTCAATATTAGCCTTAAAGATGTCTTTATATGACAACGTAAAAAGAAAAGATATTCGGCATTGAAATGTAAAGTACGCATTTGTTTTTCCTGACAGCTGCATAATATATAGAGGTACGAGCCTAAAATAGAATAAGCCATTGACAATTATATACGACATGAAGATTAATCACATCAAAATAATAAACTAAACACTCTAGAAAAAACACAACAAACATTTACATACAACACCTAAACAAACAAGACCCACCATGTTTATTTTTCTAATAATGCATTACGCTCGTACCGTGTGGTAAAAGGAAGCCAATGTTTACAGAAAAACTTTTGCAAAATCTCGTGTCTCGTCTCGTCTTCCCAGGGCTGACAGTACCCCATAGTTTTATTTCTTCTGGCTTTGGAATAGTAAGACTGTGGTGTTTGAAGTCGTTTGTTTAAATAGCAGTTTGTTGAGTGATTCTCCAATATCCTAAGATAAGCCAAAATAACAGAACGTGTTGTTATTTCTCATATACGTTTGGTTTTATGTTTGGAAGTTCTTACTAGTTAGCCAGTAGTGAATTTCAAAACGTCACTTCTTTCACATATATTGTATTTGCCATGTACAGTGACAGAAGGCTTAAAATTAAAGATAACTAGTTAGATAGGACACAAAGTTGATGCGGTGGCCTTCATGTTTCAGCAAAGGCCAGTAAGTCTTGATCATTTATATTATATACAATTCAAGGCTTGTAGTGGTTCTTGGTCTAGAAATTGCTGTCTTACCTTTCCAGAATAAATGTGAAGGTTTGTTGTCCATTGCTGGGGTGGTAATAGTTTATAGTCATTTCGACTTGGCTTAGCTTTTCCTCTCTTTGTAATCCTATTCAGGATATTTACCCATTTTAAATTCCAACTTGAGAGTGGTGAAGTGTCAAGTGAAACTGAATTACTGTATAGGAGGCCAAGCATGGCTTCACCATGTGTAGTGTAGGCCTATAGGACCTGTGACATAATGTCCTCCAAACACTGAAATAAACACAAATGCCTTACAAGGCATTTGTGTTTATTTCAGTGTTGTGTTAAAGAATGTTGAGGAAATTCACATACTTGGGTAGTTTGATAACATCAGATGGAAGAAGTGTAACTGAAATAAAGAAAAGAATTGGTATGGCAAAGAAAGTCTTCAACAAGATGAGTGCTGTCTTTAAGAACAGACAGTTGAATGTAAAAAACAAAGTTAGAGTGTTAGAATGTTACATGTGGTCAGTTTTGCTTTATGGGTGTGATGTTTGGACAGTCAGTGAAAATTTGAAAGAAAGATTAAAATCAGTAGAAATGTGGTTCCTCAGAAGAATGCTCAGGATTTCATGGACAGAAAGAGTTACTAATGGAGAAGTTTTAAGAAGAGCAGGAGTTAAAAGAACCTTGATGAAAGTTATCAGGAAAAGACAGATGCAATTTTTAGGACACGTAATGAGATGTAAAGGATTGGGAAAACTTAGTGTTAACAGGAAAGATAGAAGGGAAGAGAAGCAGGGGTAGACAAAGGAAGTTCATCACCAGCTTGAACAAAGATCTCAATATGGGCAGAAGTGACTTAGAACTGCTAAAGTTGTCAACAGACAGAATGGGATGGAAAACCATGATTGCCAAAGCCCTGAAAGGACAAGGCACTTAGAAGAAGAGAAGCCATACAAGTCTGCCTCAAGCTGTCTGCAATAGCATTTCCATGAATCTAGGTGGGATAGTAAACAAGCTTGCCCCAGTTTCTTCCAGTTTCACACCATTCCACGGCACCAGTCCATCAGAATTCTCCCTTATTATATGTTTGGATATATCTTAAAATTTTTCAAGGAGAATTATTGGAAAAGAAATGGCAAATCAGGATCTTTCCTCTAACAGTCCATGGCATTGATCGCAATTTTTACAGTGATGGAGTCCAGAACAAAATAGATTTGAATAGTTCATATTTTATCTCAGCAGAAGATGCTTTACAACAAAGGAAAGTACTGTGATATACCTCTCCATTGTGCATGATTAAAGCTGTCCATAAATATCATGGATGTGTGTGATCATAGTTTCAGAGTTATCATGTCATTTTGCTTTGATATTCTCATTTTCAAAGATAAATGTTTTTATAGGTTTGGAACACAAAATCAGGAATAGCAAGCTTAGTTTGGTAGATAGTAGGTATGGTTAACTATATATTTATGTATGTATGTATGTATGTATGTATATATATATATATATATATATATATATATATATATATATATATATATATATATATTTATATATATATATATATATATATAATTAGTTTAGGTTTAGAGTTCATCATTCCTTTTTTTTTTTTTTTTTTTTTTTTTTTATCATGCATCTTCACAAGTTTTTTGCATAATGTAAAATGCCATCGTAAAAAAATACATAATGAAAATATTTATGAATAGTACAATACTAGCTTGGTCGTGACTCGTATTTTAGTATCGTTAGTATGATGTATTATATAGACAGATAGATAGGTAGGCAGATATATATAATAATTAATCTCTGCTTGAAAGCCACTGATATAAATGTGATTTATAGATATCTAATGCTGTTTAAACTGGAAATTAATTAACATTGAATTACCATAGTTTAGAAAGTGGATATCTGTAAATGTATCCATATATATTTATATATTTTGTTTAGATTCCACAAAACATCTTAAGGTATTGTATTCTCTAGTGATAAGTTAACACATATCTATTGAGCAATTTTTTTGTACTATATGAATTAAGAAATTGTGTATGACTTTATTTTGGCCAACAATAGTCATGTCAGTCACATGACCAGTGAACATTATAGAGGGTCTATTTAAGGTTGATAAATTTTAATAACCCATAGTGAGTTTCAGATTAGTATTCATAAAGTTTACATAACAGTGTGGGGAACCTTGTAAGGTGATGAGTAAAAACTAACCTTTTGGTAAGCTGTAATGCAGTGATGATATGTTCCTAATTGCTACTTAAAATATGATGTAACTATAAATTTGTATATTCTCATAGACAAGTTATACTATGCGTATCTGAATATGTCTTCGTATGCACATCTTGTTTTGGGGTATAAAATGTCTCTTAGTGTATAAAAAGTTCTAATCAGTTTGCAAGATTTATTCATTGAAATGTGTACATTGGTGTTGATTTGGTTGAAAGTATTGTGTTTATGATTAAAAGGACTTAATTTTCATTTCAGAAGCAGCAGCAGCCATGAGTCTTATGGCAAAAGGAGGTGGAGATGGACCAGGTTTTGTCGGTATCCGTTTCTGTCAGGAGTGTAACAATATGTTGTATCCAAAGGAAGACAAGGTATTTCTTCTTCATATCTGTTGCTTAGACATTTGATTTGATAATCAAAATAATTTCCATTTTTGTTTTCTGTTTCACCAGTTTATTAATCAAAATCGAATTTCCAGGAAAACAAGATATTGCTTTATGCCTGCAGGAACTGTGATTACAAAATGCCCACAGAAAATAATTGTATTTATGTCAACAAGTTGATGCATGAAATTGATGAACTCCGGCACATTAACCCAGAAGTGATACAGGTAAATAGGAAGAACGCATCTTTTTTACACTCCAATAAAATTGCTATATTATCGACAAGATTTAAGGCATGTAGCATAATATATTATCTGTATTAGAATATTGAACATAGCTCAGTTGTATCACTTGTTTCATGATAAAGAGGATATAAATGATGAGTGTGATGTATTTTAACATCTTTTTATTGTTGTACTTATTGCCTTGTATTTAATGTTTACTGAGCATATTACTTGTATCAACTTAGGTTGCAGCTATAGTCTTGGGATCTAAGCCTATGTTGATTGTATAAACATTTTCTAAGATAAAAGAGTTAGGAGAGTCTGTCTCAAGATTGTGTTCATGTTGCATAACTTTATAATTGGGGTATATATCAAGTATTAAACTTGGCAACTAACAATGATATAAAATATCAGAATTGGTTGTATATGTGTAAAATATAGTTCAGTTTTTGATCTCACCTGTACCATAAAAACTTGATAAAAGTGTATGATTATACATTAGGAAAATTGATTTTTTTTTTTTTTTTTTTTTTTCTTTAGTAACAAAACCTTTTCCATTTATTCTCAAGTACTCTAAATGTTCTCTTTTACCAAGGACCCAACACTGCCACGGACAGACGACCATCCATGCCCAAGGTGTAGTACACGTGATGCGGTATTCTTCCAAGCCCAGACCAGGAGAGCTGAAGATGAGATGAGACTGTACTATGTATGTTGCAATAGTGAGTGCACACACCGTTGGACTGAGTAAATTAAGTTGTTATCATCATCTATTTTTTTCTTACAAAATCACCCACAAGTAATTTGCCAGTAATTTTTCAGGTACTTATTCTTGTTGGGTTGAATACATTTCTTACTTTGTGAAAATGTGTCATGCTAATGTAATTATGCCTGAAAGTATGCAATACATGTATAATGAAAAATGTATTTTTAACTGATAACATCAATAAAAAAAAATCATATCTTTGCTTTATTCTGTCAACATGTGCTTGTGTATATACACCCACAAATTGTCTGCAGTGTGTGTGATGTGGTTTTCCTTCTCAGAAATAGACCAGCTATTTTATAGCTATGTTTCAAGATACAGGAAAATGTGCATAACAATTTGTTGCTACCAAAATACTACCACATTATTACACTAGGACTATTGGAGATATATATAGATGTATGTGAATGGATTTTATTATCTATTTTCATCAATTCATAGACATTCTGTGAAAATCATCAGCTCTTAGTGGTGACAGTCAATGGAAACATTATCCAGGAAAAGTTCCTAATAAAGTTTCTTTGAAGCAGCACTTCTTAGCCTTCTGCCATTTAACTCACAGGTAGAACTTATTTTGGCTTGAGAAAAGTGTTAAATGTAATTTAGGGCAATACAGTCATTAAGTGTTGTGACTAATCATAAAATATTAGAGCTGCATTCTTACTTTTTTGCTACTGAAGTGAAAAGTGTATTATTATTTATGTCAGTGTCCAGGTATTATCACATGGTATGAAGTGATATCCTATCTGTATCTCAGCTATAAAAAAAATCTTCCTCATAGACATGTAGAACAAGACAACAGGCAAGATTGTTACAATTTAAGTGCCTACTGTGTCCCCTCCTACTACCCTCAGTGTTGTCAAAACTGTGTACATAACAAGGTAAAGTAGTAAGATTAAGATAATGTATCTGTTCAGGACTTCAAAGATGTGAAACTGCACAGCAGAGTGGTGTTAACCCACATTATGATATATCCTGCACCATCAGTTTCTTGGACAAATCTGCTTTTTCTCCAGTACTAGTGCCATTGTGTTTGGCATCACTATGAGATGCAAGTACCTGAAGTGAAGAAAAAACTTTATTTTTTTTCTAACATTTACTTACAATTTCCAAAGTTGTATTTGGAATATTGAAGAAGGTGAATGCAAATTGAAAAACTGCCAATGTTTTCTTAGAACCCCACTTAATTGGCCACTACCCAATTTAGTTTGTTGGAAAATCCTTTCACAGTGCGGAAGTTCAAGAAGAAAAGGGTGAGGGAGGGGGTCTAGCAACATGGGATATTCTTCCTCTAATTGTCTTGAAGTAAGGTATGAAAGTAGCTTCTACTTTTCCTCTCAAGGGAGAAAATGCGCGAGTCACCTTTGGGTGTCTAAGTACTTTCCCTACCATGAGAGGATTTTTTCCTTCCCTGTTGCCCTTTTGTGTGAGGATTAACACTGGTTTGCCACACAAATTCCACTCTGAAGTCCTGTGTACAATCATTCTCTCATTCTTAATTTAATTCATTATGTGATGTGAATAGCTTTGATGTCACTGCGTGTGTTGGTAGGAGGGCACAGACCCCAATGGTTAATGAATCACACCTACTAACACACAACCTCATTTGTCTTCTAGGGAAGATGGGTAAAGTTGCAAAGTAATCAATTATATGTTTTTGTTTTCTTTTCTTAGCTGAGATACAGATGGGGGAACATTTCACACCATGTGAATATATCTGGAGACATTAACAAAGACAAATTGTGGATACCCAAGATGGATGTGCATTTTTTGGGGTGACAAGATTTTTTTTTTATACATTATTCATACCTGAACATATCAGCTTAGAAACTTTTAGTATATTCAGTCAATGAAGGAGTGCATAGAAAAGGAAGAACAAATAAACGTTAAAACACCCATGAAACAAAAGTTAATGGTAGTAACAGAGTAGTAATGAAAATAAAAAAAAATTATGTTTATAGTTTAATGTCCCTTAAACTGTATTTACAACAAATAAAACATGGATAAGAAGTTTACTATCTTGAAACATCTTCCAAGTCAAACCATCTGTCAAACTTACTTTTACATTTCTAAGAAAAAAAACTGGATAAGAAAAAAAAAAATATATATATATAAAATTTAGTTTTAAATTTTAATTCAAATTTTTATTCTTTACTTTCCTATATTTCACTGTTTAGGATCTGCCAGCAAGTTCTTCAGTTTGCTACTTATTGCACTAGCACGAATTTCACAGTATTCCCTCAAAATGAAAGGAATGCTAAAAGAATCAATCAGAAGAGAAAAGAGGCAACACAAATAAAGAAGTATAATGATTAATAATAACGTCGTAACATGAAGCTGCAAAACAAGCAGAAATTTTCCTCAATTATATCAGTGATGTTGGCATTGTTTTTCCTCTGTTGTCTTGTTCTGTTTCAATTTTAACGATGAAGACATATGCATTGCCTTGTTGATTGAATTTTTGAACTCACTCATTCATTCTCTCTCTCTCTCTGTCACTCACTCTCACTCGCACAGCAAGGATTACTTTCACATATACCAAAAGTAAATATAATGCATTCAAATATTTGAAACCCAAAGGTATTCTCCACTTGATAAGGTTACCATCAAAACCACAACTAATTCACTCTAGTACTTATTCAAAATTACAAATCTAAATTTGAATGAGGTTAATACATTATATTTCTCTACAGACAAGTGGTAACAAACTGGATTCTGCAAATAATGAACACGTCAACAAAGAATGTACATGAAAACTATGCAAGCTGAAAATCTCAAATTCATTTACAGAGCAATATTTCATGTATAAAAAAATAAAAGTGGAAAAAAAAAGTATAAAATAAAGGTGGGATTACATGCCTATACAATGATAAGAATACACATACTTTCTTCACCACCCATCCTACATACACCAAGCATCAAAACCCTTTTTTTTATATATATAATATTTTTTAGTTCATATTCCTGTTGATGACAATGCAACTAGATATGGGATATTACTCTAAAGTTGGTGTAAGTGAAGAAAAAGTGAGGGAGAATATGAAAGAAAATGTGTGCACTCATGAAAATTAGCATATGTACATTTGTGTGTAGATGTGCACACACATTCAGTCCTTAAACACAACTTACACACACGTGCATCTAAACCCACATGCATATTCACACACATTCACAATCACAGTCTTTCTTTATCTGAAGACAAAGATGCAATAAATCTAAGACTAAGTAAATGGAAAAGTCACCAGCTAAAAATAATAATGTTGAAGACAAAAATGAAAAGAGAAGAAACAATAGAAATATTGCAGTTTCAATTATTTAAATACTTCACAAAGGAAATACTGTATCCATTAAAACCACATGGATGACAAAACAAATTAGTTCTGTTACCTTTACCCAAATATAAAAAGTGATATTCAAATCTTTCAATAAAAATGCCAGAGAACACTAAATTTGCCATAAATATTCATCTAATAACCTCCAGCAATTTATATACACAGGTACATAAGTAGGTTATTCTTCTGAAACAAAAACATAAAAAAAGTACCAAACTGGCATTTGACAATATTGTAGGCACAATGGCATCAACGTCTGGAACTTCTATATGGATCATACCTACCGCTAGACCTGTCGTCATTTCCGTGAGACCGGCTGTGATAATGATCCCTCGATCTATGACTATCATGACTGTGTCCATTTGGTCTCGTGTAAGAATCATTCTTTGGTCCTAACCTGTTGTAGTCAAAACGACCTTGCTGTTGCTGTAACTGAGCAAGCATGTTGGAATTTTGAGAAACACTGTCTTCTCTATTCTGCTGCCCTTTCAGCATCTTCATCGCATCATTATCAATGTATTTCTGTCCGCCACTTCTCTGATTATGACGGAAACTCTGGTGATCATCCAGGGACCTTCCATATCTGTTTCTGTCCTCATGATGACGGTTATGACGGTCATCTAAGGATCGAGAATTTCTGTCTCTATTATTGTAATGATGTCCTCTGTTCCAATGTTGATTGTGTGGTGAATCATTAGTTCTTGATCCACTCCCTCGCATGTTATTCTGCATGTTATGGCCTCGATGTCCCTGACCATACATGCCATAATTCACAGAGCCAAGTCGATCTGATGAGCGCATGCTTGGCGCATTGAGCAGAGGACTGTCTGATAAAAGACAAGGCTGCTGTGCCTGCAACAAAGCTATCTGCTGTTGTGCTAATGCCATGATATGCTGCGGAACTCGACCTTGTAGTGCTGCTGGAATACCTGGGCCTGGGCCTAAGAGAGACTGCTGTTGGCCACAACTCTGTGCTTGCACTGATGGGTAATTCTGTTGAGGAGCCTGAGGACTATTATTTAATAAGCTGGGATCCAGAGTGTGTATCCCACCAGGTCCAGGTGCAAGTCCTCTCTGTTGTAACTCTTGCAAGCCCCTATTCTGAACTTTCATGTTACGATTGAAAAGAGGAATTCCATTCATCAACTCAATTGCATACGGGACAGACACTGGATCACGATAAATGACAAATGCAAAGTTTTTGTACATTCCAGTTGCTCTGTCCTTAGCTATCCTGACATACTGCACTGGTCCTGCCTGAAAAAAAGAAATCAAGATCAAAATAATAATAATAATTAATTTAAATTAAATATACAGAAGTCACAAATTAAAGATACATGCTAGCAAAACTTTAGATAAGCTTGTATTTTCATAAATATTCATTTCTGTTAGAGTGAGACAAAGGGATAAAGAAAGAAATGATTCCTGTACCACAAAAGCTCATTATGCTATGTATCTGCCAGCATGTGTGACATTGGTACTTGTTTTACAATAATATTTTGGAGAAGGAGAAGGAAGAGGAGGAGGGAGGGGGAGGAAGAGGAGGGGGAGGGGGGAGGAGGAGGGAGGTGGAGGAGGAGGAGGAGGAGGGAGGAGGAAGAGGAGGAGGAGGAGGGAGGGGGATGTGGGATGATGATGATGATGATGATGATGATGATGATGATGATGATGATGATGATGATGATGATGATGATGATGATGATGATGATGATGATGATGATGATGATGATGATGATGATGATGATGATGATGATGATAACAATAATAATAACAATAATAATAACAATAACAATAATAATAATAATAATAATAATAATAATAAATAACAACAACAACAACTACAACAATAATGATGATAAAAAAAAAAATAAGATAAAATATATATATATATATATATATATATATATATATATATATATATATATATATATATATATATATATATATATATATATATATATATAAAGCTCAGACTCAGTGATAATTTCTATTAATTTCATTTATTTGAACCACAAGTAAGATATGAAACTATCTGTCTCTGCAGTGATATTATGCGGCACTGCACTCAGCTGCAGCTACACCAATACTTACCATTTCACTAATATTCCCCTAATAGAAATGGTACATATTAATAATTTATATATTTTGTTGTAAATTGTTCCTTGCTTCTCTATGTATAAATAATTTCTCAGTATATTATATAATTATTAACTTTTACATGAATTACTCATTGTGGTTTTGTGTACATAATTAACTTTAAACTTAGACTTTCATTAGCAACTGCCCACCAATGAGAGAATTACTAAGCCTCCTGCCCTAATCTATGGACCTCATTCCTTGAATTTACTGGAGGAATTTTTTTTTTATTACAATTATTCTTGTTTATAATACCATCATAATCCTCATAATATATATATATATATATATATATATATATATATATATATATATATATATATATATATATATATATATATATATATATATTTTTTTTTTTTTTTTTTTTTTTTTTTTTTTTTTTTTTTTTGAGAATTCAAGAAATATGATAAACAGTTAAGATCAAACTGACTTGGTAGCTGACTCCTTGGGAATTAAGTGATTGCAAAACCATTACGTGCAAACAAAAGCAACTATACCCACTACAGTGACAAACAGTGCATGTGTCCAATGCCACTGGTTAAAACTGGTGACAATATTGGCCTTGATACAAAGGAAGGCATAAAATATAAAGGGAAAATGCTGGGTAAGCAAATAAATAAAACAGAAAAATAAAATTAATAAAAAAATAATAGTAATAATAATAATAACAATAATAATAATAATAATAATAACAATAATAAAATAATAATAATAATAAATTGGATTAATATAATGGAAATAATCATTTGTGCAATTTCTAAGAGGTAAGCCTCAGGAACTATCACATGAGAAGCAAAATTTCATGTTCTACCTACCATCAATAACCTTTCTCCTCCTGGACTTTCTATCACACAGATATTGTTCCCTCAGCTCAAGGAGATATATGACTTAAAAATACAATAGAGAAGTTACCAACCTGATGATGGCTTACTAAAAGACAACAGGCAAGAGTTTCTCCAAAGTTAGAGCATATTTAAAAGATTTATGTCCAATACTCATAAATAAAACAAACAAAAGTCAACATTGTAATCATTTAATATAATCTATATGGAGACTTGCATGGATTTGTCCTATGATGATTACTTGCCTTTGTGTGATATCTCTTTATAGAGGAAATGACCATGATATGTGCAAACACTCATAGCCAAAATATCAATCACCTGACATTTTCTTTGTTTACAAAACAAACATTTTGGTTTTAGAATTTCATGGTTTCATATCTTTGCCAACTGTTTTCTGCCTATTACTTTAATGTCCACACAACAATATGTCAGCAAACATGATCAACCTTATTAAAGGTTTATGAATTATTTTGCATGATCTGACCTCCATATATGGCAGGAATGATTTAAAAAACACCTTACTTGGTAATTCTTTATAGTACAGATGCACTTGCCAGAGACTGAGTCCCCCAACTACGTCACAAATAATCTAAGTTGCTTTGAATAGGAGTGTCCAAAGGATAGGGTTGATGGGGGACTCTACCCCCAACAAAATAGGATTAAAACCTGGGAGCACTAAGTGGACTTAAGCTGTGAGCGCTGCTTCCTGTGAACCTTTTTCTTTATTTGAGGCATTACTGTTTGTCTGCAGATTATTTCTTGTGCAGATGACTACAACTTTTAGTCCTCTATAAGAATATCATCCTAAATTTGCCCTACCTTGGTGCAATTCATACCATATAGATTAACCTTTTACTTTCTAAGGGCTTCAAAAATCTTAAATGCCAACCTGCCATACAATACCCGACTCTTGCCGAACCTAACCCCCTTGCCCATACTTCCATCTTCACCTAACCTTACCTAGCTGAACCTAACCCCCTAGCCAGACTTCCACCTTCACCTAATCTTACCTAGCCAAACCTAACCTCACCTTACTTACCCTAATCTTAGTTCACCTAACCCACTGACCTTCAGCCATTCTTAGTATTCCAAGACCCCCACTCATTGGCTGTATTTTTGACTATGCCCCCGAATCTTCTTACATTTGCTATTTTCACCTCGATCCATTGGTACTTGCCCTTTTCCCATAGAAAGAGAAAATGTGTATCATTTATCAAGAATGCCAAGTCTAGGAGTAATTTTATATTAGTCTAAGTCTACAACAGGACCACATCCATCAGACACAAAGTCCCTAACCTAAATTAAAGAACAAATGAACCCTATCCTAAATGCACAACTTCTACAAAGATTGCTGTATGAACCAACTGCTTTAACTTTAACCCCACCAACATCATAAGCAACAAACTTTGTCATGGTACGATATCTAAATTGATATAATAGGTATACTATGTAAGTGCACATATATAGTATGCCATAATTTCCAATACTTTATTATATTCATTAACTCCCTTATTATTAGCTTGGGCCTCGTAGGATATGGGTTCAAATTAATAGTCTTGAAGAAGATCTACTTGTAATTGTTTATAGAGTAACTATAGCCTTCTCAAACTAGGTCCTAGGGCTTTATCCCCTTATCTCTAGGAAATTCTTTTAACCCTTTCCCGACGGGTAGTATTCATAGTGGCCCGGGCCTCGCTGCCTGGGGCTTATATCGTCGCCCTAGCATGCGCGACCACTCATGCCAAATACCAGCATCCCTTGCCGTTTCTTCGTAATACTATGAGGATATGTTGTATTTTCAGTTTTCATTATTTTCTAAAGTCTCTACTTGCCAAACTTCCTGATAAATCGAGACTATTTTTGTTGTTATATAGACTCCATAGTTGATCATTACTCAGTCTATAGTCTGAATAAAATATGCAGTATGCGGCAGCATGGAGTTGAAATCGTCAGTTTGTTGCATTTTTTTTTTTTTTTTGAGAAAGTGTTAAAAACGACTTAATCACGCTTTCAGTGGCAGAAAAATAATATTTTGCCGTGATTGTAACAAAAAATAACTCATGGCATCTCCATACATACATCATGGCATGCACATACATGCCCCCGGCAGATGGTCCCACCATGCCATGGCATGTGGGTACATGCCACCCGTCGGGAATGGGTTAATAGTCTTGAAGAAGATCTACTTGTAAATGTTTATAAAATAACTATAGCCTTCTCAGACTAAGTCCTAGGGCTTTATCCCCTTATCTCCAGCAAATTCTCTTAATCTCTTCTCTTTATAAATTTGTCGTTGAATTTTTCATTGCATAAATATATACTTTACTTGTTGATATACATAAAAAAAATTAATGAATTTGGTAATTTCTCAAAATACCTTCGCATATCTGATATCAACAAATTTTGATATCAAAGGATTCCTCTCACTCTCTACTATTCAAAAATAATAAAATTATGCTGCGTAAATCCCCATTAGTGACAATCTCGGCCCCAATAGTTAGGAAGGGCATGAAATTGCCCAGAATCAGTCACAAAATCATTGCAATTGCTTTTAGAAGGTATTGGGAAAACCTATTCAGAACATAGCATGTGAATGTGCAATAACAACCTTCTGTCACCTTGCTCCTAATCTGTATGTACACTGATATTAAGTTCATCCATTTCAGTAATTATGCATCAACCTATTCAGCAAACTATGGTTAAACTGGGCAATTAACTAATCATTATCCTTCAAAAGAATCAGATTCCTGGGGCCCAAAGTCGGCCGAAGTTCGCTCCCGTGAACGTGACACACCTCCTCCGTTCTCAACATCGCCGAGAACAACACGACAACCCACCATAAATAAAACACCTCTAAGCCTCCATCCTACCCTTAAATACAATCTTCAGCCCCCCCTAAAAAAAAAAAGAGACCGAAATTCACCTCAATCACACGACTCCCTTGCGAATTAACTAAGCAAACCCCCCGTCCATCAAGGTCTCGCCAAATTCCCCCCCGCCGTTTGTTTTTCTTTTTCTTCCAGCTCACCTGCAAAAACAATTCGAACAGGACGTCCTCTGTCACTTGTTCAGAGTCCAGGTTGCCCACCCACACGGTCCTGTCTTCCTCGTCGCACATTTTGGAGGGCGTTGGAGGTGGTTTATTTAAAGGCAGCGAGGGTCCCCTTTCCCCTGGATAGATGGGCGACGCTGTAAACAATCAACCGAGAGTCTATTGTGCAAGTGTCAAAATACTGTGGGGGTTTAATAGGGATTTCAGTACGGTGTGATTGCTGTGTTTGAGGTGGGTTGTGTGATTATTTCGTATGGATTAAAAAGGGGGGTTTATTTTATTTGGTGTTTCTTCAGGGCGGAAATAGTGAAGATATTCGCTACTTTCCGTGCGTGAAAATGGGGATACGAGGGTAATGGAATTACTTCTTCCCAATAAGTGATTTTCCTGCTTTTCCTTTCTTATCTATTATTACTTCTCTCTTTTTTATTTCACCATTTTTTTATGTCCCATGTGCCTCTCACCCTCTTTCTCCTCTTCATTTTTTAAAAATAGTTTTATCTTTTTGTTGTCAGTATTTTTGATGTTGCTTCTGCTAATTCTGTTACTTTCTTGTTGTTGTTATTTCCATTATTACCGTCATTATCATTATCATTGTTATCCTTACTGATATAATTTTTATCATATCACAACTATTATAATGTATTTTTTGTTATTATTGTATTGTCAATATCATTATTATAATGATAATAATAATAATGATAATAATAATAATAATAATTATTATTATTATTATTACCATTATCAATGTTATCATTATTTTTATTATTATTATTATTATTATTATTATTATTATTATTATTATTATTA
>NC_051390.1:4146698-4151698 GCF_015228065.2 Penaeus monodon | reverse complement strand
CGTTGGGGCAATTTGCAATGGATGATATGATATCTGAATATAATTTGTCTTACGGTCCACTATTATGCACGCATGTTAAAGGGTGTAAGAGAGAGAGAGAGAGAGAGAGAAAGAGAAAGAGAAAGAGAAAGAGAAGGAGGGAGGGAAGGAGGGAGGGAGGGGGAGGAAGAGGAAGAGGGGGAGGGATAGAGAGGGGATGATGACTGAACACTTAACTCCACCTTTAGGGGGAGAGAGAGAGAGAGGGGGGGAGGGAGGAGGAGGGAGAAAGAGAGAGAGAGGGGAGGGAGGGGGAGGAAGAGGGAGGAAGAAGGAGGAAGAGGAAGAGGACGAGGACGAGGACGAGGAAAAGGAAGATGAAGAAGAAGAAGAAGAAGGAAGAAGAAGAAGAAGAAGAAGAAGAAGAAGAAGAAGAAGAAGAAGAAGAAGAAGAAGAGGGAAGAGAGAGAGAGAGAGGATGATTGAACACTTCACTCCACCCTCACCACAACCACAGCTCCAGCGTGAGACTGTCCTCAGCTCGTAATTAACCCATCAGACACGGAGGCAACTAAGGGCCATTCTCAACCCCCCGCGCCCCCGCCTCAGGGCACAGGCGAACAAGTGACCTGACTTGACCCGGCATCACCCCTACCGGATGAGGGCACTGACTCCTCCTCCGAGAAGCCATCAGTGTAGTATTCCAACAATATATCCTTAGTGTTTGAGACGAAGACAAATCCTCGGGGGGCAAGAGTTGAGTTATGGGACGCAGTTGGGAATGACAATTCGAAGGAATATACCGGAAATTTCGCTAAAAATAAGATATGTTATATTTTTGTAGTTTTTTTTATGAAGGATGGTGCAAGTGGCTTGATTTTTTTCTGTGTTGCAAGGGGTGTCCCTTGCATTTAGGAACTGCTGTGTGGTATTATTGATCATCAGTATGTTGTTTTCTTTCACAGGGATCGCGCAGTTATGGACAGCGGGCGGTCGGCAGGCGCGGGCATGGGTGGTCCTCGCGGGTTGGTCGCGGGCGTGAAGGCGGCCTTCCGGTCCCGCTCTCGCTCCGAGAAATCCAGATCCCGTTCGCGCTCCAGATGCGAGAACAATAGAACAGATGACCACGATGAGGTCCGCCCCGGCAAGAGCGAGCGGGCCCCGCGGTCACCCTTCCTGGGTTGGGCGCGGTCACGGCACAAGGAGCAGCCCAAGGCGAAAGACGCGGCGAGGGCCAAGGAAGTCGCAGGCGGCGCCACGGAAGGCGGTGGCCCTTGCTCCCTCCTCCAGGCAGAGCGACTGAGCCTCCATTCGTCGGAGGATTACTGGCACACCTCCGAGGACTTGCGCGATATCCGGCGGGGAACATATACGAGTTTCAGGAGTGACTTTTACGATAGTAAGTACGCGGGGGAAAAAGAAAACGAAAAAACCCTGGACCGCCTGAGGTTGCTGGTTGACGATGGCGCTGCCGCCAGACTGCAGGACTCGAGGGACAAGAGCGGTGGTCGCCCGGGCAGGTACGTCAACCTCCCCGTCCACTGCGCCGGTGTCGCTGGCCAGGTGCCGGGCGAGAGCAGTGCCAGGGCCGCGGATGGCGGGTTGGCCCACGGCGTGAGTGCGAGCAACCAGGCCTTTTGCGGGGTGGCTGCGGCCCTCGGGTCTAAGGGCCTTGTGTGTGCGAGTGACGCGGGCGAGAGGGGGGGCGTGGAGGGGGAGACGGAACTGGAGGGGGAAGTGAGGGTGCAGGGAGATGGCAGTGACATGCGTGAGGACGAGCACGTTGAAGTGAAAAGCGAGAAACAGTTGAGGTTCGACACGTCGACCCTTAAGAGATACTATGACAAAGAGAAGACCTCTGATTCTGCTAGAGGTTCGTGGCTAAAGTCAGCCTTAAGTTATAACCTGGAGGTGCCGGAATCTCCCAGGAACGAAGTGATCGTGTTAGCTCTAGGTATCGACCAGTACATAGAAGAAGTGTTCAGGTTCTTGGATCGCTCAGGGTCGGGCAGGGTGGGTATCGAGGACTTCCATGCCCTGTGCCAGGTCCTGGGCCTGGCGGAGAACGAAGCGTTGCCGAGGCAGGGGCAGCAAAGGTGTCAGTGCCTCGGGTCGAAGCTGACCCTGAATGGCAGCCTCGACAGTTCCTTGCTGAGCAACGAGGTGCCAGGCGGTAAAGTGTGTCCCATTCATCTCAACTTCAGCGAATTCCACGACCGGCTGTGCGAGAGCTTCGTGAAGGGGGCGCAGACGGAGACCCTCTCGCCGCTCGCGTCTCGGCGCCCTTGCAACCCGCGCCTCGTAACGTCGGTGGTGCACATTCAGCGGCGGTATGATATCCTCGAGAAGATTTCGAAGTCCATCGCTGAAATAAACTCGGAGCTGGAGGGCGACGTCAAGAGGCCCCCGGCAGAGTGTCCGACGGCGGCGTCCGCCTGTTGCACCACGCGGCAGCCCGCACACGTCGATCGGAACTCCAACATCTCTCCTCAGCCGTCGTATTCTGAGACCTGCCTCCTGAAGCGACAGGTGCTTTTACAACAGCAGGAGCTTCAGTGCCTTCGTGAGGTTATCGAGGACATGCGCGTCGCTCTCCAGAATTCCGACGCTGAAAACTTGTCGCTGCAAGTGCAAATGGCGAGAAGTTCCGCCCCCTCCCGACGCGGGTCGGAGCACGACCTGTGTCTCACCGACGAGGAGGACACGATCGACGACCTGGTGAGGCAGCTGACGGAGCTGAGTCGCCCAAGGAGTGATACTTCTTCGATCCCTGTCGCGGAAGTCGCTCCCCAGCCACAGGAAGCACCGAAGGAGGCGCCACAAGCGGCGCTGCAGGCCGATGATCCCAAGTGCAAGAAGGAAGCGCAGGAGACTGCTTCGCGCCCTCCTGAGCCTCCCGGTTCTCCAAAGGAACCCCACAACACTGCCTTTGTGTCCGGTGACCTTTCTTTAGAGGCTGAACTTCAGGCCACGTATGAAGCCTTGCAGTCAGCGCGGGAGGAGCAGGAGGCGACGCAGGCCGACCTTCAGCGGACGGTCAGTCAGCTACAGCAACGGGAGGCGGACCTGAAGGGGGCCGAACTCAGCCTGCAGGCCTCGTACACCGCCCTCGAAAAGGTGCAGTACGACAGCCACGCCCTCGTGATGGAGGTCGCGGAAACCAGGAGTCTCCTGGAGGAGGCCAAGGAGAGGCTCACCGGGGCGCTGGAGGAGCTGGCGCAGGCGAAAAACACCATCCAGGAGCAAGAGACGCAGCTGACGTGCGCCAAGGAAACCCTGGAGGTTCTTCAGAACTCAAGGTTAGTCACTTGATTAGGTCTCTGTATCTTTGTGTGTACGAGGGAGGGGGAATGAAGGAAGGGAAAGGGAAGTGGAGAGGGGGAAGAAGAAAAGAGAGAGGGGCGGGGGCCAAAGAGAGACAGACCAGGTCAGCCAACACCCGGAATTTAGAATTGTGAAATTGACAACTGCCGAAGCGTGGAGAATTTTGACTGACATCGCACACGAGGAGAATCGCGGTGGGCCGTCGCGCCGCAGGCGGAGGCGCTGACCCTGCGTCTTGGTCTATCTCTCCAGCACCTTCAGATAGTTATTAGTTCTTATATCAAGGCCTGAATCCTATCATATCTCTAATCTTACTTCTAAGAACAATGCTAACCTGTACGCCGCCACACGAAGGGCGATTCATCCACCGATAGAAAGGCGATGTGCACAAACTTCGAAATTACACACTTTTTTTTATATAAACCGGCCAGCAGTGTGTGATTTACGATTTTCACCTTGAGCATGATAGGAGAGTGTGTCATTATGGGCGGTTGGGCCTCCTCCTTCTCGGGGTGCGTTATGAGTCCCTCCAGAGAACCAGTAACTGTAGTGAGGGTATCTGGTGGCCCCTCACTGCATGGAAGGCGGGGATGGCGGGTATGGGGCTGACCTGGGAATGATATGACAGGGCACTCTCATGTCAAACACTTGTGATGCTGTTATGAAGTGTTGCTCTTGTCCTGATAACTGTAAGGTATGTGTGCATACACGGATGCATACGCGCACACATGCACACTCGCGCGCACACACACACACATGCACACTCGCGCGCACACACACACACACACACACACACACACACACACACACACACACACACACACACACACACACACACACACACACACACACACACACACACACATTCACCGTCACCCCCCTATCCCCTATCCCCCACCCCGCCCCCAGCAGCCTGACCAACCCTACACTTCCGCATCGTTGTTCTCGGCGGGGGGGCGAAAGCACAAGACAGAGCGAGTAGACAAAGGCGAAGCGTGAGGGTCGTCAGAGAAAGAGAACAACAAACATGGCGTAAGGGAAAGATAGTGACGTGATAGTGAGGTAATAGTGAGGCCTGTTTGACGGTTGTGACAGGACTTTCCCACGTAAATGGGGGCTTTCTACCTGAAAGTGCGCGTAGTAAGAAAAGGCAAGATAAGATTAAATACCTTTCTTTATTCATAATAAGTAATGCTGAATTCGTATGAAAAAGCGAAAGATTTTTACAAGTACAGCTAGAAGGTTTTGGAAATAAGAAATCGAGCAATCATCTGGAAAAGCGATTCCGATGAAAGCTTGCGTGTGGGACAAACAACGCAAAACGGATTACGAACTTAGTCGAACTCCCAGAAAACGGAGTTACATCCCGGTCACTTCACCACGGACTGGGATTTATTACTCCCCCCCCCTTAGAAACCCCGGATTTTCATCTTCTTTCTCGAAAAAAAACGCCGACATTTTGAATAATCCTCCACTTCCGCTCGCCCTCAGTACGGCGCTCTCCTTACACGAAGGTCAGTCTGTATCCGCGTAACAAACAATGGCATCTGGTAACACGTGAGTGGGATGCCAGACGCAGGTGTATGGTAACACTTAGCGGCCGACGGCGGGGGAATCTGGTAACAGTGCTCGGAGACCGAGAATCCCCCGTGTGAACCAGAGGGTGGTCCAGGGGGAACTGTGGGTGGGCTAAGGGG
>NC_051390.1:4139198-4141698 GCF_015228065.2 Penaeus monodon | reverse complement strand
AAAAAGGTAGTGTTGTTATCACACAAAGAATCTTTACTCTACAGATCTCAGGGACCTGGGTTTACTATCAGGGATTATTGCCTTTATCAGATCGCAGAGGATCTCAGGTGGGGCTTCGTAGGGTCAGGGAGCTCACAGCGAAGATCTGTAGAAGTGAAGAAGTGAGCAAGGTCGGTATGTACTTATACTGACCTTGCTCATTTTCATTTTCTTTTCTTTTCTTTTATCATTTTGTATTTTTGTTTTATTTCTATAGTTATGGGTGTGGATTTCTTGATTTTTTGTATTTTATTTATTTATTTATTTATTTATTTATTTAGGTTATCGTTGGTGTCATTTCTTATCGTAATTCAATGAAAATAAGGAATAACGAAATAAATCACCGGAAAACGACGAGATAACGAGGAAGAAAAAGAAAAAAAAAAAATACGGGGGGAAATGGAAAAACGGAGAGATAACGACGAAAAAAAAATAAATTACGGGGACAATGGAAAACGGCGAGATAACGAGTAAGTAAAAATGATAATGATAATATGACAATGGAAAGCGGTTAAGCGGAAGCCTACCTACGCCGATATCAAGCGAGGATCTGCGGAGATAAACATCGCTCATTTGACTCTCCGGATAAACTTCCTGGCCCGCCCACCGTGGCTGTTTTATCTCTGTGTTTCCAGACCTACCTTTTGTTGGTCGTCTTCGAAATTTTTCTCCAAATGCGAATAACTGAGAAAACGTATTATTTTTTATGTATTTGAAGGAGCATTTTTGCGTGTTTGTGTCCTTATTATCTAGGCACTGAATGCTGTAGATTTTTTTTTTAAAGCTGCTCTGTTATATTTTTACTCATTGAACAAGCATATTTTTACGCCAGTGAATAAGTATCTTTTTACCATGTTACATAATCTCCACGCCCGTGAATGATTGGGGATAATCCTGACCCAGAATACGTGATCAGCAGAATACGATAGGGATAAACAGGAGGAGGGGATGACTAGGGAAGTGAGGGAGGGAGGTGATGACTGTGTGCGACATATGTGGGTGGGTGGGCGGTTTTAGAGCGACTGACTGATGACTGGCAGGGTGAGTGATGATCGGATGATATCGGATTATTGACTACCCCATCCGTTCTGTGCTCGTGCCTTTTACGCTGATTTATATCAGGTTTAACCCGATTTTTGAAGCTTTGTTTATGGCGGACGGAAGAAGGGAGAGAGGGAGAGGAGAGGAGAGGGAGGGAGAGGGGAGGGAGAGGGAGAGGGAGAGGGAAGGGAGAGGAGAGGAGAGGGAGGGAGGGAGGGAGGGAGGGAGGGAGGGGAGGGAGGGAGGGGAGGGAGGAGGAGGAGAGGGAGGAGAGAGAGAGAGAGAGGGAGAGAGAGAGAGAGAGAGAGAGAGGAGGAGCGAGAGAGCGACAGCGACAGTCAGAGAGGGGAAAGGGCTGTCAGGAAGGGGGAAATCAGGAGAGGGAAAAGCAGAGGGATGTCACGCGCTTCCTCTCCTTCCTCTCAGATCTTGTCGTGGGTGGGGGTGGGGGAGGTGGGGGGGTCTAGGATTATGGATTATTGAGGAGTGAAGGGCTAGAGAGAGTGGGGGGGGGGGAGGGAGGGAATGAGGGGGAAAGGGAGGGAATGAGAGAGAAAGGGAGAGAATGAGAAAAAAGGAGTGAATGAGAGAGACGAGTGAGATAGACAGAGAGAGAGCGAGAACGTGAGGATGAGCGTGAGAGTAAGAGTAAGAGTAAAAGTGAAAGTGAAAATGAGCGTGAGCATGCGAGTGAGAGTAAGAATAGGTGGTTTAGAGCGAGAGCAAAAGAGAGGGAGAGAGAGAGAAAGTGAAAGAGAAAGAGAGAGAGAGAGAGATTTGATTTGATACATTTATTGCGTCCTGTGGACGACAAACAATTTTACGGAGAAGTACAGAAGGTGAGAGAGAGAGAGAGAGAGAGAGAGAGAGAGAGAGAGAGAGAGAGAGAGAGAGAGAGAGAGAGAGAGAGAGAGAGAGAGAGAGAGAGAGAGGGAGAGAGAAGAAAAGAGAGAAGAGAGAAAGAGAAAGAATAGAGAATCGAGAAAGAGAGAAAAAGACACACACACACACACAAACACAAACAGACAAAGAAAGAAAGAAAAAAAAGAAAAAAAATACTTCATACAATAAAAAACAAAAACAAAACAAGAGAGCACGGAACGCACCAAGCCAAGATAGCCAGTCCGGAGACGCGCCAGAGCATATATATTTCCCTCAAGGTGTTGATTGGCATGCGGGTCGCTCGCGCGCGCATCGCCGGGGCAGTTCAGGTGTCCAGCCTCGCCGTGAGGGTCCCTGGGCTGTATGCAAAGGACGCCGGCTGCGGGTGATTCCACATGCAAGAGCGATGTCGCCTTGTTCGCGGTGCATACTGGGGAGGGGGGAGGGGGAGGTGGAGGGAAGGAGAGTGGGATTGGGAGGGGGAGGGGGAGAAGGAGAAGGATGTAGAGGGGAGAAGGAGGTTGAGGTGGAGAAAGAG
>NC_051390.1:4131698-4134198 GCF_015228065.2 Penaeus monodon | reverse complement strand
CTTCCTCCTTTCCCTCACGTCACACCTCCCTCCTACTCCTCTCCCTCCCTCCCCTCCTCCTCCTTCCTCCTTTCCTCCCACCTTCACCCCTCCTCCCTTCCTCCCCCCCTCCTCCTCCTCCCCTTCCCCTCCCTCCCTCCTCCTTCCCAAGTGGCAGAAGTGAGTCATGTCTACGTCACGAGCCACGTCACTTCGAGCGTCCGTTAGAACCAGTGGATAGTGACACATTAGCGTGTTTTTTTTTCTGTTTCCCTCTCTCATTTTCATACTGTGTGTTTAATCTCCTTCTTCCTCTCCCTCTTCTTTTTGTTCTTTCTCCTTCCTCTGTGTTTTATTTTGTCTTTTTATTTTTCAAAGTTTTATCGTACCAATTTTTGTTCTTCCTCTTCACCATCATAATCGTCATCATTATTGTTATCATCATCATCATCATCATTTTTTTTATCATTATCCTTCTCGTTTATTTCTCTTCTGCTTCATCTCTCTTCGCCTTCTTCGTCTTTTTCTTTTTCTGGTTCTTCTTTTTCTTCTTCTTCTTCTTCTTCTTATTCTTATTCTTATTCTTATTCTTCTTCTTATTATTATTATTATTATTATTATTTCTTCTCTCTCTCCCTTCTTCCTCCTCCTCTCCTCCTCTCCTCCTCCTCCTCCTCCTCCTCCTCCTCCTCCTCCTCCTCCCCTCCTCCTCCTCCTCCTCCTCCTCCCCTCCCCTCCTCCTCCTCCCCTTCCTCCTCCCCTCCTCTCCTCCTCCTCCTCCTCCCTCTCCTCCTCCCCCTCCCCCCCTCCTCCTCTGCTGCAACAACACACGCGCTTAACCTTTCGTCTCTATATTGCCTTTTTTTTGTGTTGCACCGAAGGGTTGCAACGGCGTTCGCTTTTTACCCGACTTTCTTTTCGAATGATGAGGCGCCGCTTATTCCGCGCATTTGTCTTCGTCATCGTTATGTACGTATATACCTACATATATGTGTATATAGTGTATGTTTGTTTATATATAATTATGCGTACGTATTTGTATATATGTATATATGTATGTGTGTGTATGTATATGTATATGTATATGTATATGTATATGTATATGTATATATATATATATATATATATATATATATATACATATATACGTATATATACATATATATGTATGTATGTTATTTTTTATATATATTCATACATATGAATGTATATATATGTATATATGCATATATATGTATATATGTATATGTATGCGTATTTGTATATATGTTTATATATATTTATACACACACACGCGCGCGCGCACACACACACACACACACACACACACACACACACACACACACACACACACACACACACACACACACACACACACATGCTTAAATCCAATATGCATCTGTTATATTTACAAAGGAAATGTGTATAGAATAAGATAGTAGGACTGATTACACTCTTAATTCACACCTAATGAGGTCAGGGTCGCGGGAGAACGTGAGGTCGCCGTTAGCACGTTTAGGAGAGTGATTAAAGTACGTGTGAAGTACGTGTGACGTGCATTCAGTAATAAATAGGACATAAGTAACGTTTTTAAGTAACGTTTTTCGGTTGGTGTGTAAGTAACGTTTTTAAGTAACGTTTTTCGGTTGGTGTGTAAGTAACATTTTTAAGTAACGTTTTTCGGTTGGTGTGTAAGTAACGTTTTTAAGTAACGTTTTTTCGGTTAGTGTGTCTTTACAGCAAGATGGGACGTAGAATAATAGATAGATTGATAAATAAAAGTAGGTGAATAAAAATAAAAGATAGATGAATAAAATAGAAGATAGGTAAATAGAAATAAAGATGGATAAGTAGAAATAAAGATAGATATGTAGAAATAAAGATAGATAGATAGAAATAGAAATAAATGAATAGAAATAAAGATAGATAAAAAAAAATATGTAAATAAAAAATAGACAAATGAAAATAAAGATAAATGAAACAGTACGAAGTAAATAGACCGAGAGAACAGAGGTAAACAAGAGAAAGGCAAAAGAGACGAAGAGCAAACTCCGGAAGATGACCGCGACCCTTGACCGGAAGTGTCGGGTTGGGGTGCCAGAGGGTCAAGGGGGGAGGGGGGGGCGAGGAGGAGGGCCGGGGCACGTTGGCACTAACTAATGGTTGGTCTGGATTCTTTTTTTTTTTGTGAGTGTGTATGGGTGGACCTGAAAGACGATGGGAAGTTTGTAAACGGTGGTTCTGTGTGTGTTGAAGTTGGGGGATTTTAATGTGCGTGTTCGTTCATCCCTTTTATTCGCTTGGCATTTAACTTCGCAGACAGAGAAGCTGATTCGTACGCACGCATGCACGCACAAGTATACATGAACACATACAAACACGCGCACACTCACACACACGTGCACACGCGCGCGCACAAACACACACCACACACACACACACACACACGCACGCACACACTCAAACACACTCACGCACCACGCACGCACGCACACACACACACACACACACACACACACAC
>NC_051390.1:4101698-4121698 GCF_015228065.2 Penaeus monodon | reverse complement strand
TCTTGGCGTTTTTTTTTAATCCATTCTAATAATTTGTTCACTAGATGGTTAGCGTCAATAGAGGGGTCTTGTTGGCGAATGAAATTTATACAAGCAAAAAAAAAACTGTCATGAAGATGAAGATGAGAATACATCAAACAGTAGGGAATATCTTTGTATATCTGTAAGGGAGAGAAAATACAATCGTTAGGTTTGGTTCAGCAGCCTCACTCACGTCCGATAAATCACTTCTTTGTGGAAAGGCAGAGAGAAAGGACCCCCCAGCGACGTTCACAGACGCATTCGATTCTGTCCCTCCATAACAGTAACGTCTTAATTTCCACCAGAAACCCATTGGACCTTCACCCCCACCCCCCATCCCATGGCTGTTTTTTTTTTCTTCTGACTCCCTCCTTCCATCCCGCCCACGCGCGCCTACCCACATATTACCTTACCTCTCCCTTTCCCGCCGACTTCAGTCAGCGAGGAATACCACAGGAGATCGACTGGAAAAGGGGAAGAGAGAGAGAGAGAAGGGCAAGAAAAAGGACGGTTGCTCATACGCGTCTCATTCGCACTGTATCCGATGTCCCCCGAAACCCAGTATATCAAATCGTCCATGTTAAAGTCCCAGAGCACACACTATGGTTGGGTTAGCCTTAACAGCGTCGACGCAAACAAAGATCGTTTCCCTACTGAGGAGGGAGGGGGTGAGGGGAGGGAGGGCGGTGATGGGGGCGGATGAGGTGGAGAAGAGGGAGGAAGGGCAGGGATGGGGGGTGAGGAGAGGAGAGGAGGGATGGATGGAGGGAGGGAGGGCAGGAAAATAAGAGGATGGGGAGGAGAGGAGTATCTTGGCCCGGCAGGAGGGAGAGGAATCTTCTTCTCCCTGCAGGAAATTCATATGGTTCAGACCCCCTTCCTTCCTTCCCCTATCTCCCCCGGTTGGAGGTAAAGGTGAGGGGGGACCGTAGAACCTTAAATGTGAAGAGAGAGATACAAAAGGAATGCGTAATCAGCCGGGAGAAGTAGAAAGGGGAAGAAAGGAGATGAAAGCAGATAGCGGTGTCTGCCTGTTAGAGAGTAAATGGCGACCAGAACGAAAAACGAAAGCATTGTTGAACTGCTTTGAAGCCGAACCTTTTCCTGTGTCAAAACCCTTACGTTTTTACTTTCAGAAGAACAATGACTCGAATACTGGCTTTTACAGGTTTCTGCGTTTAACCTATTAACGATTTCGTAGTTGAAGTTTCTCTCTCGTTGGAACCTTTGCCTCTCTCGGTTGAATTAACTAAAATCACAGGCGCTACACACCTTCCACGATAAAAAAAGCTTTCTAAACTCTAATTCTGATAATAACGACAATGAAAATTTATTGGCGCAGCACTTCCCAGTAAAGCCTAAAGATTAATAAACTCATTTTAAACCTTATGCAAACAGTTCACCCGGGAAGCTGTGTCCGATATTGTCGAGTGGAACCATCAGGAGATTGAAAGCTTTCTCTGTAGCTCGTTAGGGATGGAGAGATAGGCTAGTGAAGATGGAAAACAGAAGATAAAATCAGCTAATGACGCCATCGATGTCCCACTTCCCGAACCCCTAATCGAGACGTTCCCGAGCACGCTTCGAAGATGCTTAGCCTCGAGGAAATGCTATCAGCGAACCTCTCCGTAACATTAGTCACCGTGCGAAAAACACCTTCCCCAAGGGTCCTATCGCCCTCGATGTTGATCTTCGATTGGCTTATCTCGCTCTGCTCCTCGTCTCGATCGTGAGAAACGAGACTGATAGCTTGTATTCTTGGTGTTAAACGCAGGTGATAGCGTTTAACTCTTTTTGTTCGAGTTTGATAACAAGTCAGTCTCTGATAACCTTGGTGTGTGCACGTGAATTCGATTATCTGTGCTTTCGTTTACTGAGGCAGCGGGGAGGTCCTCGGTCAACAGCAGGATAAAGAGAATCCGAAAGCCTTGCTCCTTGGTTTTGTATCACACGAATTGGAAGTATTTATAAACAAAACATGGGTATAATGAACCGTTATGAAGAGCGTCCGAATAGCTTATTAATTAAACTTTCCACTTCGTTTATGTTTTGAATGGCTTGCCCTCCATTGGAGAGAGCGCGAATCACATCTCTGTTGTTGATAACGTTTCTGTTGATTATATTTTGGGGATGGTTAAAGCACGCAATATCTAACACTCGATTTACAGATAAGCAAGTTTCGAAGATTTTTTTTTTTCCAAGATGAAGATAGTTCTAGCATGACGAAATGATGTTAAGAGCGTGAAAGCAGCGACCACAATATAAAGGGAATTCCACCGAACATAAAACACCGCAAGAAAACCAGTGAAACGAGCGAGAGACAGAACCCCTGTTGAGCGCCGGTTCATCCCCCAAGGCAGGGATATGTTTGCATGTTAATTAGTATTCAATCATGGTATATTGTTGCGTCCTCGAAGCACCGAGAGACTGTTTGTTAGGTCATTAGGGCGGAATTAATTGGAAAGGGTGATCACCACTCCCCTGTGGGCATTATCTGATCGGCAAACACAGCTGTTTTGCCCGTTTTCAATTTCGTTTCCTCTATGGTAGATTATAAGGGATGGAAGTGACCCATTGTGTAGCAATAATTTCTTCAGTTCAAGTTCAGTGATTTAATTAAATGACGCCAATGGAGGGATAAAGATCCATTTCTAGATTTCTCCTTTGATATTTAAGGGATGCTTTTGTATATATCCTTACGCGACACTTAAATATTCAACTGTTCAATTCAAGCATCATTCAGACCCAAATGAATATTGATACATCTTAATCTTCTGCGTCCTTGTACGGCCTCATCATTCGTAAAGAACATTATCCTCTAATAAGATTTTACCATGTAAGGCACTGACAGTTATTTTTTTTCGTTTCAGGTAAGGCAAACAGCAGTGATTTCCACACTCTTTGGGGAGCCGGCGGCCTGACCTCAGGTTTGTTTATTTTGCGGATCAGAGAAAAAGGAGGACCTGCCTGTCATTGCCTGATGAAACGACTATATTTTCGCACTTGGCTGTCGGGGAAGTCTTCATGCTAAAACGAATTATCATTGTTCTTAGGACTTTTGTCGGTCGGTATTTCCAATTAGAAAATGATGGTATCGGTTTTAGCAGCGGGGGAGGGGGAGGGGGAGAGGGAAGTGGGGGAGGGGAGGGAAGGGGAGGAGGGGAGGGGAAAGGGGAAAGGAGAAAGGAGAGGAGAGGAGAGGAGAGGAGAGGAGAGGAGAGGAGAGGGAGAGGAGAGGAGAGGAGAGGAGAGGGAGAGGAGAGGAGAGGAGAGGAGAGGAGGAGGAGGAGGAGGAGGAAGAGGAAGGGGGATGGGGAGTAGTTGTGTGTTTTTTTTCTTTGTGAAGACTCTGGGACATTTTGGAGAGTTGTGTGCATGATGATACTTATAGCAGATAGCAGATAAGGACTATCATTACCGTGGGTGTTGAGTGAAAGAAACTACCTTTTTTTCATTTACAAGTGGGTTTATTTAAGCTCTCGAGAGTAAAAGGTTAAACCTGTCTGCATTTATGTCTTCGAAGAAAAAAAACGAATAGAGTGAAAGAAAGACTGAACCGTCATGCATTGAAACCAGACACTCGGTAATGAGAGATAATAGATATGATTTGCTTTAGAGATAGAGAATGTCTTATGGGGGGGGGGGGTCAGGTCAGGAAACAGCCACCTGGGTCATCCTACGAACTGGCCGTGCAGTGCATGACTTGCAGTGGTGTGTCATGCAATGCAGAACCTTACTCGTTTGTGTTATGCATCGCATTGTTTCTTCGAAGGGTGTGTCATGCACGTTCTACCTCGGGGAACGTGCATTTTTATTCTGTGCTGGAAATACCATTGTAAAATCTCGCCTTGATTAGCCTGGCATCCCTTCATTAAGAACAGGAATTAAAAAAAAACAATATTCAGGAACTAATCAGCAGCCTCTTGTCCACCCTTCCGAAGGTTAAACAAACGATGACGTAGCCCGGCGTCGACCAATCACGAGCGGTCTTTCTGTTTACGTTGCCGTTCCCGTTCCCCCGCGTCCTTCGCCGGCCGCCGTCCACGTTATGCGCGCCGGTAATTCATTGTGTGATAATGCACTCGCCAAATTTGAAGGCGTGATCGGTCGTTTCGTATTTTTGTTTGCCCGTGAGACATCGGCGGCCATTTGTGTCGAAACCAGGAAGAGGAAGGAGAGAGCGATTTTCCAGCTGGACTCGAGCTACATGCAAAGTATATGCAAAGTTCTTTTCGGATTAATATGCATATGAGATTGGCGAATCGTCGTAGCCTGACGAATGGTTGGAAGCTGTCAGCGTGGCTAGGTGGGGGGGAGGTGGGGGGGGGGGGAGGACCCTTCCCTGTCCTCGCTGGAAGAGTGTTTAGAATGAACGAGCTCTTGGGGAAGGGAGTGTGGGGAGGGGGGGGAGGTATCTCGGCCGCCCTTTAAACCGTATTCTATCGCTACAGATTTCCTGGCCGCTCTCGGAGGCTCTCGGGCGGCCGTGCAAAGACCGTCTGTGGCGGCGAGTGATTATCGAAACGAGAGGCGCGTTGCGGGTATTGTGAATCGGTAATTGATGAAACACTATCGCTCGAAGATTAAGAGAGAGAATATGCCAGAGCAACAGAGTGTCGGTTTCATGTTCTCTCTACGACTAGACGCAACAGCTCTCTGTGTGGCGGGTTGAATGTCTTGCTTGAGTGAGCTTTAGGAAAAAAGCATGATTCTTAATACTGTTGAGAAACGCTTGCTTCAGACCAGTCTCAGAACTCCGGCTGACACATCTTAACTGGTTAATAATGTACGATGCAATAAATCGGAGGAGAAATCAGATGATCCAATAGTCTAAATAATAATAATAATAATAATAATAATAATAATAATGATGATGATAATTATGATAATGATAAATAATAATAATAATAATAACAATAACAATAACAGCAGTGATAATAACAGTAATACAGCTGCTGCTGTTGCTGCTGCTGCTACTGCTACTGCTACTACTACTACTACTACTACTACTACTACTACTACTACTACTACTACTACTACTACTACTACTACTACTACTACTACTACTACTACTACTGATAACAGTAATAAACAGTAATAATGATGATGATGGTGATGATAATAATAATAATATCCCTGGTATAAAAACAAAACTTCGAAGGTCAGCGTTCATTGCCAAACTCATCAGGCATTTACCTTCGGAAGACCTTTTCGATGCTTTTACGCGCGAGCTTGAGTGCCTCGAGTGCAGCAGACCTCCCAGCGCGTGGAAGTGGAACAAAACTCTTAGTCTCCGAGTAAACATTCGTAAGTATAGCAGTCATGGCGACCACTACTTGCCTCCGCCCCTTAACCGCTTCTGCCCCCCCCCCCCTTTTCTTAGCCTCTCCCTCCCCAGCCTCTTCGTCTCTTTGTTCTAGCTCTTCCCCTTCCTTCGTTTTGCCTCCTTCCCCTAACTTCTTCCCTCTTTTTTCTAGTTCCTCTCTCTTTCTCCTTCCTTTCCAACTTCTTCGTCTCCTTGTTCTAGCTCCTGTCTCCTCTTCCCCTCCCTCTTCATTCTCCTCCTTCCTAGCTCTTCTCTCCTCTCTCTTTCTCCTCAACCTCCTCTCCCCCCTCCATCCTCCTCTTCCTAGCGCCTCTCTCCTCTTTCCCCTTCCTCCTCTTCTATTCGTCCTATCTCTTCTCCTATTTCTTCTTCCTCTCCTATCTCTTCTTCCTGTCGTCCTTGCTCCTCTCTCCTCTTCTTTTCCTCCTCCCTCCTCCCCATCCTCCTCTCTCCTCTTTCCCCTTCTCCCTCTTTTACTTCAGCTTCCTCGTCTCTTCGTCCTAGCTCTTCTCCTCTCTCCTCTTCCTCTCCAATTCCCCTTCCCTTTGCCCTAGCTCCTCTCCTCTCCTCTTCCTCTCCAACTCCTTTTCCCTTTGTCCTACCCCCCCCTCCAGTTCCTCCATAACACTCCTGTTCACGCTTGGAACCCGAGCCGTCCAGTGTTCCACCGCGGGGGTTCTGAACCTCTGCATCCCCGCGATCACCCCACGTGCTGAGTCACTAATGCATATGCTGTTTGTGCTCGAAATATTTTGATCTTCGACTCTTCAGATAATACACGTGCGGAGAATCGATTACACGCTGCCACGCTGAAAACAATGGATGTTCTGAAGTGAAGTGTAGACAAGTACTTTAGTGCAAGTCGGTTGGTTTGGAACTGCCGGCAAGTTATAACAATGGGGATATCCTTCCTAGCTTTTCCGTATTGACTACACTACCTTTGTGGGGTACAGACGCGGAAGGAGCAGTGTCAACAAGACTTGACAGAGGAGGTTAGCTTTTCCGTCCACTCCCTCTCCCTCCCCGCCTCCTCCTCCTTCTCCCTTCCGCCACTTGATCAAACAATCACCCTGAGTCCCCCCTCCCCCTCTTAGAAAACAATACCCGGTGTTCAAACAGAAAACAGGTATCATTGAGACTCTAGTGTTGGCGGCTTATGCCTTCGTAATAAACCCGACTTGTTGAAGAATATCTTCATTTGAGTGTATTCGCTTCGCTTCAACCCCAGTGAAGATAGTCGCTGATACTAAACGATTCGGTTCACTCAGTACTGAGAAGTGATATCGACATTGGCTTTTATTTGCCTGCGATTTTTTCGTGTAACTGGATCCCCCTGCCTGACAAACCAGCCAATGGGACCCGCAGCGAGCGAGGCCGTCGGACAGGACCAGTACTGAT
This sequence comes from Penaeus monodon, assembly GCF_015228065.2. Taxonomy (NCBI): domain Eukaryota; kingdom Metazoa; phylum Arthropoda; class Malacostraca; order Decapoda; family Penaeidae; genus Penaeus; species Penaeus monodon. The sequence goes on along the minus strand of NC_051390.1, from coordinate 4,114,953 downwards.
TCCACAAGCATTTCCAAGCGCGTCCAGTCCCGCTTGTACAATCTTATCGAAAAAGACGTTCGCCGGGCGGAATAAATCATGGCTAGTGCGCGCCGTGGACTGTTAGGAATCTGGTTGTAGCGAAGGTGAAGTACCAGGATGTTCACCTGGTACTGGACCCCCACCCCCTCCAACCCCCTACCCCCGCCGCCTTCATCTCGCTCTTATCTCGCGCTCATTCACAAACGCCCACCCGCGCGCAGTGCTATCTCTACGCGGCGACTATTGATAATCGCTAATTTTATTTGTTTATTTATTTTTCTCGCATACGTTGAGTTTTGTTTTCGTTGCCAGGACGCATTTGATTATTTTTCTTGTTCCTCTTTTTAGTATCATTTATATCTCGTATCTTAAATAACGATCTTTCTCTTTCTCTTATCGTGACACATAAAGTCTACGGAATGGCCAGTGATTATTAGGAATCAAACAGCGATAATCAGAAGATTTTTTTCTCTCTCTCGTATGATCGGAGTTCGAAAAAATACGGGGAGGTAAAAAAAAAATTATGCGGGTGTGGGGGTTAACCTTAGGGCGCAGAATATGAGCGCCGGCTATATTTAGACACATTGTTTGCGTCAGTGCAGGGGCCTGGGCGCGACGGTGCCGGAATGGGCGAAGGAGGGGGTGGGGGGTGAGGTTCTTACCGGCAGTCACGTGTCAACTGACAGGATCCGTTGCAGAGAGAGGCTATTGACTTTCCATTGGTCTCGTCCACCTCCCGCCCACCCCCACCCCCCCGCGTATCCGCGGATCTTACCACCCACACGCCCATTCCCCCGGGACACTTCTAACCTTTTGTCGCCCACATCATCAGCCGTCTGGCCACCCACATTTGCATCCACCACACGCACAAAGGGGAGCATGAGGCCCACAACAAAAATATTTTTCTCCGGGCGACGTTCCCTCGATTTTCTTTCTCTCTTCCTTGGCCGTTGCGAAGGATAGCGGAAAACACATGCCCGTTTTCCGTCCGTCGCTTTCCCCTTTTGTGGCCGGTTATTGGCGTGTCGGGGATTTCCTTGCATCAGTGGTGTTCAGACGTTATTTCATTTTCACTGTCTTCGCGCTCTAGCTTGGTTTCCCTACCTCTCTCCTTGTCTCTTGCTCGCTTTCTTTCTTTCTTTCTTTTTCTTTAGTCTCCCCCCTCTCCCTCTCCCCTCCTCTCTCTCCGTCTCCCCTTCCCTCCTCCCCCCTACCCCCACTCCCCTCTCCCTCTCCCTCTCCCTCTCCCTCTCCTTCCCTTCTTCCTTCTCTTTCATCTTCCTTCGTGTTCGCTTGCCGCCCTCCTTCCCACCCTCTATCCCTTACTCCATTTTCCTTCAGTTCTCCCGCTAGGAACGAAACAATCGGCTTTCAACATCTCGAATCTACACAAAGACCCGTCAAGGTGAGGCATTCCCAGGCCCGCAAGACCAGAATACCAACCCATTATATTTACCCATAACTCCCCTTCTCTCCCCCCCCCTCCCTCCCCCCCAATTCATACGCCCGCACTACCGAGCTTCGGAAAATACAACATCAACATTCACACGTTATACTCTTACTGTCTCTTATCATGTATTTTATCCACTCATCATCACCCATTTTAACTCCCTCCCCCCTCCCCCTCTCATTTTTCTCTCCTATCTTTGTATCCCATTATTATTAATTACTTTTCCAATGCCTCTTCTTTACTCCCACGTCCTCCGCCCACACTTCCCCTCCCCCCTCACACCCCCACCCCCACCGCCTCACTGACGTCACCGGAGGCAAGTGTTTCGTGAATCATCTTGCAGCTATGAAAGGTGAGGAGCGTTCGTGTACGTTCGGCGGCGACCCGTTCGTGGATCTGTCGTGACGCGAATGCGGATTATCTTCGGGTGAGAAGATGGATCTCGCTCGTAGTTTTATCATGGTGTTATTTTTTTCCTTTTTGTGTGTGTCTTTGTTCATCTTTTTGGATATTTCTTATCATTCTTTCGTTTTCATTTTTGTATATATTTTTTTTTACTTTTATATATATATATATTTTTCTTGGTACATCAAGTATTCTTTTTCGTCGTTCAGTGCTTTGTTTCTCTTACGGATTATCATTATTTTTATTATTGTTTTGTTTCTCTCTCCCCTGTCCGTTGCATGATTTAGCAAAAGTTCAAGAGGCATGCCCGCATGCACCGTGCAGGAAAATTTTTCAAACCCGTGCACCTTGTTCTATATTTTTCTTCGTTACAATTAGATATTTAGTGTTATCTTCAAATCACCTCTGCCAATCCATACTGACGATAATGGAAGAAATATGTGCGATAATGTTAAGGAAAGATTTGAAGAAAGATAGAGCTGATAATATGCGGCAGAACGAGAAAGTTGCAGATCTCAATTGAAGGAAATGCAGGTGTGTTTAATAGGCTTCTTGGTGTGGTGGGTACCGCAGGGGTTACGTGAGTTCATACACGCACACGCACAAGTACACACATACACACGCACACGCGCGCGCGTATACACACATACACGCACACGCACGCATGCACGCACGCACGCACGCACGCACGCACGCACGCACGCACGCACGCACGCACGCACGCACACGCACACACACCCACACACACACACAAAACAGACACACACACACACACACACACACACACACACACACACACAAAACAACACAGTCAGTCAGTCAGTCAGTCAGTCGTTCAGGCAGTCAGCAGATGACAGACAAAACAAAGTTCGATAGTCCATCATCTGAAAACTAGACAGACGAAAACTATGTTGTTTATGACCACAGAAGTTGTTACCAGAGTGAAGGCAACAACGAGAAATTAGCATATACACCAGTTCGTCTGTGACGCGGTCTGCATTATCAAACAGACCTGCGTTGATCTGAGTGTCGCCAGCAGTGGAATGTTGTTACCTGGTGAGTGAGAACGACAGGTCACAGTTCCTGTCTGCTCTGTACGTTGTTTCCAGTCATTTTCTCCCTGCGTTATTTTATTCGGGTCACTGCTTTCATCTCTTGGTCTGTATGTCTCTGTTTGTCTGACTTTCTGTTTTTGTCAGTCTCTCTCCTTTCTTCTTTTATTCATATTATCCCTTTCTCTCAGTGTCTCTCTCTTCTCTTCTCTTTTCTCAGTCTCTCTCTTCTCTCTCTCATCTCTCTATCTCTCTCTCTCTCTCTCCTCTCTCTCTCTCTCTCTCTCTCTCCTCTCTCTCTCCCTCCCTTTCTTCCCTCCTCTCTCTCTCCCCTTCCTCTCACCTCCCTCACCTTCTCCCTTACATTCACTTCTCTCCCACTCCCTCATTATCTCCCTTTCCCTCTCACATTTCTCCCCCTCCTTCTCCTCCCCTCCCTCTCCTCCCCTCCCTCCCCTCCTCCTCCCTCCCTCCCTTCCATCCTCCCTCCCTCCTCGTCAGCGCCGACGTGGGGTACAGTCTCCGTTCCCTTGGGTTGTGATAGACCTGCTCAAGGCAATCTTGTTGAGCCGGTTGAAGAATAAATGACATTTTTCCGTCATATTTTTCCACCCGAACATGCACTAAACTTTGCTCGTGGGAGGAGCGTTTTCAAGGTGACAGTGAGGTTGGAGCGTGAGAGATGAAGGTGATGTGAAGGATAATGAGAGTGAGAAGGGAATGGGGGAAGAAGGAACAAAGGGAGAGGGGTGGGAGAAGGGAATAAAAACCTGGAGAGTAGGAGAGAAAGAGGAAGGGAAATGGAGAACGCTATATATTTTGGGGTTAAGAAAGGAAAGGAAAGAAAAAAAAGTAGAACAAAGAAAGGTACACGGTGAGACATAAGAATTGGAAATGACTGATAATGATGTGGGGCGAAATTATACGAAAGACTGAACGAGAAATGGGTACAGAAAAGAAAACGGGCACAAAAGAAAACGGGCACATAAAAGAAAACGGGAATTTGTCACCAGTAATGAGGCTTCCTTCACGCTGGAAATCAAACCCACACAACGAACAAAGCTGATGCGTCTCTCTTGAGCAACGAGCGATTCGTGTCTTGTGACCGCCAGCAACATCTTGAAAGGAGGATAAAGGATATGCTAACTAATTCTCCCAATTTTTTTTTACTAGAGATGCTAATTAATTCGCTGGATATGTTTACGTGACGGTGCGACGCGTCTTCCCCGGCGTCTGCTCATCACGCCATACAATCAACACGAAGGCTGGCGAAGGAGGGAGGCGTGACGTGTGCAGATCCTTTGGCTAGATGGCGCCTGGGCAGAAATTCCCTCGCTCCTTCTCTTCTTCCATTTCCTTCCTTTTATCGTGTGTTGTTCTTCTTCTCTCTTTGTCCCTGCTGGCTTTATCTTGTGTCTATATAATTGTGTCTGAAGCCTTTGTCTCCTTCGGTTATACCATTTGTATTTGTTATGTGTATCTCTTCGTAGCTGTCATCTCTGGTTCCCTTTTCGTCGAAGCATTAAAAAGAAAAACAAAAAAAATCACTTCACTTTTTCTTTTTCTCTTCTGCTGCCTTTGCTCGTCCTTCTCGACCCTGCTCTTTTGGCTTGTCGCTTCCCTGCTCCACTCTCTCCGTTGTTCCAGCTCTCCCTCCTCTCCTCTCCACTCTTCCACCTTCCTCCTCCTCCTCTATTTTTCTACTTCACTCCTGCTCCTCCACTCTTTCTTCACTTTTCCTCCTCTCCCCTCCACTCTTCCAGGTCCCTTCCTCCTCCTCCTCCTCCCCTCTTCCTTCCTCTAATTATCTCCTTCGCTCTTCCACCTCCCTCTCTCCCCCTCCACTCTCCCAATTCCCCCCCCTTCCCCCCTCCCTCCCTCCCTCTCTTCTCTCCCCTCCATCTGATAAATCGTTCCAATGTGAGCAATTTGTTTCACTTTTATTCATCGTCCATTCTATGCAGTGCTTTATCGCGCGTCATCTTCCACATCCTTGTTCGTAACTCACACTCGCTTACTTACACATACGTTTATGATGCCTTGGTGCACCGGTTCCATATATTTTGTATTTTTTTTTTTTACGTATTTTCCTTTTCCTGTTTCCATTTTTTGATGCTCGTTCGATGTATGCGTTTGAAAAAAAAAAAAAAAAAATCATGTCGGTATTGCAACAAGAGATGGATTTCGATTCCTTTCAAAGAATAAAAAAGGCGAAAGTTTTTTTTTCTCTCTCTCTCTCTTTTTGTTACGTGTCGTTTCTTGGCGCCAAAAACACGAACCCCTTCAGGTCCCGGGAATATAAAAGGCGTTCATTGTGGCCGACATGTACCAGAGTCGATGTGAACAAATGACCCGGGAAAAAAAACAAGTTAAAATAGAGGGAGAGAGAGAGGGAGGGAGAGAGGGAAGGAGGGAGGGAGAGGGAAGGAGGAGGGAGGGAGGAAAGGGGGGAGGGAGGAAGGGAAGGAGGGAGGGAGGGAAGGAAGGAGGGAGGGAAGGAAGGAGGGAGAGAGGGAGGGAGGGAGAGAGGGAGGAGGGAGAGAGGGAGAGAGGGAGGGAGGGAGAGAGGGAGAGAGGGAGGGAGAGGAGGGAGAGGGAGAGGGAGAGGGAGAGGGAGAGGGAGAGGGAGAGGGAGAGGGAGAGGGAGCGACGGCAGAAAAGTGACCCATTTTACAAGGAGTGGCGAGTGATTGCCTGACCGACCGACGGACCGAGCTTCAAGGGGCAGGTCGGGTCGGTCGGGAATCATTCTTCATCTTTTCGCACCCCGAGGCCCCGTTCAAAGATGCCGGCCCCTTAGGATGAAATTGGCGTGAAGGAACGATACAGATATATTTTTTTCTGGGTTCCGTGACAGCTTGATTGTGAGACGGTGTGGCGGGGGGCGATGGGGCGGGTGGCGTGGTGTCGAGGAGGAGTGGGCGTGTGGGTGTGATGGTGTGGGTGGGGAGCTCGATGCTTGTTTTGAGGGGGGGAGGGGTGTTAGGAGATTTTTTATCTCGTTTTTTTATTTTTTTTCTTCTTTATTTATTATTTATTTACTGTATTTATTTGTATATATATATATTTTTTTGTGTTTGTTCGCTCAAATGGCATTTACGTGTTATGATTTCGAAAGGGACTGTTGCGATTTTGAAACATTGGTGTCTGATTTTCTCTGGTGATGTGATGAAGGGAAAGGATTTTTTTCCTTTTCGTGGTGGTAGGCGTGGAATAAGAGTTTCATAAGATGTGAAATAACTTGCGAAAACATAATTGGAAAAGGACCAAGAGCCAGTGTTCATCCGTCTCGAATATTATATGAAATGATGTATTTTCTTGAAGCATGTCTCGAGAAGAAATACAGCCTCTCTAGAAAATGACTCAAAAAGTATTTTTTTTCTTACTGAATTATGTACCGTGTCCACACAGCCTAATACAGCCATTTTGATAAGTCATTTGCTTTCACTCACAATAAACTTTTTCACTCGCAGCTCAAATCCTGCACCGAGATTCTGTTTGCACCATTCACTCTATTCGAAGGTTCTCGCCTGATAACATTGGAGTTGTCTTAAGGAGGCCCTTTTTAATTTTTTTTTTTTAATATCCTTTGGCTCTGTGATATCTCCCTCCTCTAGCACCTGGCCAGCGGGTTGTTCTGTGAGATCTTTGTCTTGTGTGATGATCACTACTTGCCTCAATAGTCTGCCTCTGAGGTTTTCCGTTTTGCTTTCTCTTGGTGTAATTACATATCGGGCTGCCTGGTTGTTAGAATGAATTCAGTTATCTGTTCTGCCCCTCTCTCTCTCTCTCTGTGTGTGTGTGTGTGTGTGTGTGTGTGTGTGTGTGTGTGTGTCTGTGTGTGTGTCTGCGTGCTTGTTTGTATGCGTCACGCACCTGGCTAAGTCACTAGTGATGCGTACATCTCAGTCTCCCTCTAACTCCTACGCCTCACACCACAGACACACATCTCATGAATAAATGACGGTGACAGTTCACGGGTTACGCAATCGCTCACAATTCGCTTCACACGAGAGCGGAAGAGAAGCCGATGCTTATTTCTCACACTTTTCCTTTCTGCTCACGATCGCTAAACATTCTCTCAGGATCGGTCACGTTTCCTTCGCATTGGAGGAAAGACAATTTTTTTTTTATATGAAAATACATAATCAGTCCAACGCTTATTCTTACCCCTAAAAAATTTTTAAAAAAGGATTTGAGATGAACAAACACTATTCGAATCTGCCCCGTTATTTTTTCGCATTAACATAAATTCCTAGAGGACTTTCTCTCGTGTCTTTCAAGAAGTGTGAAATTCGACGCCTGACCCGTGACATTAGCAGGGCAAGAGACCTTCAGACCTTCACTCTCCCCTCTCCCTTCCCCTCACTCGAGAGGAAATGATGGGGGAGGGGAGGGGAAGGGAAGGGGAGGGTGTGAGATTTGAGATTGGAGGGGGGGGGGTGAGGAGGAGGAGGGAAGGTGTGGGAGGCGGGGGGGGGGGAGGGAGGAAAAGGTGAAGAGGAGGGTAGATGGGGGGGAGGGGGCTTTAAGGAGGGAAAGGGGTATTGGGGCAAAGGGCTAAACGGAGGAAGGGAAAGGGGGGGAAAAAAAAAAGAAGAAAAAAGAAGGTTGAGGAAAGGGAAAAAAGGGGGAAAAAATGGAGAATAGGGGGCGAGAAGGAGAGAAGAGGGAAATGAAAAAGGAGGAAATAAAAAAAAAAAAAGAAAAAAAGATGGGGGGATGGGAAAGGGGGCAGAGACTGGTAGTGTCATAATAACGATTGGATTATTGGCTGTAATTTACGGCGTTGTAAATCATTTAGATATTTATTGCCGCCTGGTTCTTGTTTCAATACGGTGTGCATGGAGAGAGGAAGAGGGAGAGAGAGGGAGGGGGGAAGGGGGGGAGGGAGGGGGGGGAGGGAGGGAGGGAGGAGGGAGGGAGGGAGGGAAAAGGGGGAGAGAGAGGAGAGGGGAGAGAGAGCGGGGAGAGAGAGAGAGGGGAAAAAGGAGGAGAGATAGAGAGAGGGGGAGGAGAGGGATAGAGAGAGAGAGAGAGATGGGAGGAGTAAGAGAAAGAGGAAAAAAGAGAGAGAGGAAGAAAGAGAGGAGAGAGGGGAGGAAGGGGGAAAGAGAAGAGGGGAGAGAGGAGAGAAAAGAGAGAGGGAGAGAAAAAAGAGAAAGAGGAGAGGAAAAGAGAGAGGAGAGAGAGAGAGAGAGAGAGAGAAAGGGGAAAAAAGAAAGAGGGGGAGAGAAAAGGGGAGAAAAGAGAAGGGGAAAGAAAAAAAGAGAAGAGAGGAAAAGAGAGGAAGGGAGGGGAAAAAGAGAGAGAGGGGGAGAAAAGAGAGAGAGAAAGGGGGAAAAAGAGAGAAAAGAGAAGAAAAGAAAGAGAGAGAGAGAGGAAGGGGAGAAAGGGGAAAAGAGGGGAGAGAAGAAAAGGGAAGAGAGAGGAAGGGGGAAAAAAAAAAAAAAAAAAAAAAAAAAAAAAAAAAAGAAAAAAAAAAAAAAAAAAAAGGAGAAGAGAAGAAAAGAAAAAGAAAGGAAAGGAAAAAAAGGAAAAAAAGAGGGGGAAGGGAAAAAAGGAAGAAAAGAAGGGAAAAAGGGGAGGGGAGGGAGAGGGAGGAACCAAGGAAAGAGGGGGGGGAAGGGGGAAGGAAAAAAAAGAAAGGAAAGGAGGAAAAGGGAAAGGGGGGAAGGGAAAAGAGGAAAAAAGGGGGGAGGAAGGGAGAGGGGGGAAGAGGAAAGGAGGAGGGAAGGAGAGAAAAAGGGGGAGGAGGAAAAGAGAGAGGAGAGGAAAAAGAGAGAGAGAGAGGAAAAGAGAAGAAGGAAAAGGGGGAGAGGGGAGAGAAAAGGGGAGAGAGAGAGAGAGGGAAAGAGAGAAGAGAGGAAAAGGAGAGAAAAAAAAGGAAAAAAAAAAAAAGAGAGAAAAAAAAAGAAAAAGGAGCGTAAAGATCTAAGAAGCCAATACACTGAGTCACAGTTAATCTTTACCCCAACCATTGAAATATCACCCCATCACCAAACGCAGCAACCAGAACGCACATGCAACCCAAAGCTTATACAAACCCGACACTCCCTCCAGTTCTCAAAACGGGTTTCATAAAACTCTATTCCAGCGAGAATTTTATGAACGAGAAAGGGAGAAAAGTTCGCCACGCCTCATTAGTTTAAGGAAGAAACCACCAGGGGAGCGTTTGGAGGTGACGCTACGCTGCCTTGCATTGGTTCATTACCACAGCGTTCATTACCACAGTGCCTTTGCCTGGCCCGACCCCGAATGCGAAAATTCCCAATCACGCAAATGGTATAGTGAGGTATAAGTGGATAGTGGTTCTGGTCTGATTGGGAAAACGATTTCGGATATTTTTTTTATTTAATGTGTGTGTTTGGGAGGTAAGGGCGTAATTGCTTTGTGGAGTAATGCCTCTTTCTTTCTTTTTTCTATTTTTTCTTTGGTTTCTCTCTCTCTCTCTCTCTCTCTCTCTCTCTCTCTCTCCTCTCTCTCTCTCTCTCTCTCTCTCTCTCTCTCTCTCTCTCTCTCTCTCTCTTTCTCTCTCTCTTTCTGTGTGTGTGTGTGTGTTTACTTTGTGAATGGGGAACTCGGCTAGCTCATTAGAAGCGAGCGAGAGAGAGAGAGAGAGAGAGAGAGAGAGAGAGAGAGAGAGAGAGAGAGAGAGAGAGAGAGAGAGAGAGAGAGAGAGAGAGAGAGAGAGTTAAACGAGAGAGAGACAAGGATTCCACAAAATACCCAACCACACACTTTACCAGGCAGACGAACAAAACAAACACGACACTAACATGAGAGGAAAAACAAACAAACAAACAACCCTCAAAGAAACAAAGAATGAAAAAAAAAAAAAAACAATAAATAACCCTCCACAATTCCCAAACTCAGCAAGCGAAATAAACGGTCAAAAATCCGGCGCAAGAACGAGGTGTCCCAGTCGCTGGTAGAACAGGTGTAACGCGAGATTCCCGACTCTGTTAAACGCCGGTCCACTGCAGTACATGGAACGGGTTTGTGGCTTTTACGGGCCTCACTAAACCCGAGATGCTCGATGCACCGGGAGGACGAAGAAAGGGAGGAGAAAGAAGACTATTCAAAGCGCGTGGAAGCCTATTTTAAGTAGTCACACACACACACACACACACACACACACACACACACACACACACACACACACACACACACACACAAAACACATCAACAAAACAACAACATACAACAAACAGATGTGTCTAATATATGTATATATATAGAGAGAGATTGATTGTGTGTATATGTATGTGTATGGTGTATGTGTATGACATACACATATAGAGAAAAGTAAACAAAAAATGATAGAAAATTAATGATAATAAAAATCAACCCAAAAACGAATCACAAACAAATCACCTCCCCCCCCCGTAAGACAAGACCCGAACGGCCGAACAATCGACCGACCGAACCACCGAACAGCCGAACAATCGACCGACCGAACAACCGAACGGCCGAACAATCGACCGACCGAACTACCGAACAATCGAACAATCGACCTACTGAACAGCCGAACAATCGACCGACCGAACTACCGAACAGCCGAACAATCGACCGACCAAACAACTGAATAGGCGAACATCCGAACGACCCAAACCGAACAACCGAACGGCCGAATAAACGATCAACCAAACGGAATAGCCGAACCGAACGGTCAAACAACCGAACGGCCGAACAACCAAACGATCGAACTGAATAGCCGAACACCCGAACGACCGTATGGACGAATAACCAAACATTCGAACGACCGAACATCCAAACCGAACGACCGAGGCAAGCCAAAGAATCCGGGACATCAGAGCTCTCGGGGACCACCACTACTACCGCCACCGACGCCGATAGCCGCCGCCGCCGCCGCCGCTTGCAGGTCCTCCTCGCTCGGGTGAAGACGTCGCAATCTCGCTTTTACGGCTTCCTAAAAGATGCCATGATTCAAGGTACTAAAAGAAGGAACTTGGTTAGAGGGGGAGGAGGAAGGGAGGTGGAGGGGAGAGACCATTAAAACCCCCTTTTCCTATCTTGAGTCACAAAGAATCGGAGAGGAATCGCTGTAGGAAGGAGAGAGATAAACGTATTTACAGCTTAGGGCTCTCGAGGGGAGGTGGGGGGGAGAGGGTGGCGTTCTCTGTGTCATCGAGTGAGGGGGAGGGAGGGTAAGGGCCGAGGGAGGAGGTGGAGAAGGCGGAGGAGGAGAGGGAGGAGGAGAGGGAGGAGGAGAGGGAGAGGAGAGAGAGGAGAGGGAGGGGAGAGAGAGGAGAGGAGAGAGAGGGAGGAGAGAGGAGGGAGGGAGAGGAGAGAGAGAGAGAGGGAGAGAGGGAAGGAGAGAAGGAGAGAGGGAGAGGGAGAGGGGAGAGGGAGAGGGAGAGAGAGAGAGAGGGAGAGAGAGAGAGAGAGAGATAAGGCAGTGAAGTGTAAACCCTGTTGGAAAACGTAGTGACGAAGGCAATTTAAAAAGCATTAGGTCAAGGGAATATGACTTGAAGGAGCATGTAAGTAAAGACCGAGGCATTTGTGAATTCCGTAAAATTGACAGTGAAATAGCTTGTATATCACCCGGCACTTTGCGGTCACTGACATATGGGAACATTTCTTTAATATATTTTTAAACTACGAAAATCAGATGTGCAGGGCGCGAGCACCGACACTAAACCTACATTCTTTGGCGTTCATCCCCCTTAGAAGCTTCGTATTTCCCCTTACTGCCTCCCTTATATTCCCCCTCCCCCCCTTCCCTACCACCGTGTCCCTCAGGTCACGGACAGCCGCCCTTGCACGCATGACCCCCCCCTCCCCCCCCCCGTCCGTACCCGGTGAAAGGGTGTACTTTTATCTTTCATATTTATCTATCCATTGACACAACGAACCCGCGATATCTGTTGCCGTTTCTAGTTGCAACGTATTGCAGTCTCGTCCGCCACTACGAGCTTACCACAAAAGGCGATTGCACAGGCATGAATGAATGAATCGCCGTCATTGAGAGTTTGACGCGATAGCTATAATCAAGGGGCGATTTTGCCATCCCTCCTTACCGTTACCTGTTTCGAATGCATGAATGACTGGCTGTGCACCTGTCGCCGTTGTATTTATCGAGTTATAGCGGTCTTTAAGGTATTTCGTGAAAGTATTGTTTATATACAGCCAGTCCGTGACGGATGAGGACGAGGTTGCTTGGTTACCGATTTCCTGTCACTCCCCAGTGGCTGTCGACAGAGGCGTTGGTTGATGTGTGAAATACTCCGGTATCAGGCGGAGAAAAAAAAAACGACATGTAAAACTGAGGATATAAATCATCGCAAGAGCATTATCATTCCGGATATGTGATCGTAGGGCAGACTTAATGAAAAAACAACAACTATGCACTAGTCTTTACCCTTCGCTTAACCCGTCGTCGGTAAACGTAAGAGAGAGTAAGAAGAGCGATCAAGTCATTCCCTTTCGAATAAGCTCAACGCAGACAGCCCCTTGTCTGGCGGTCTTTGTCTGCCCGCCCTGCAGAGCCAGACGCCGGGTCAGATGGAAGGTGTCAGACAGCCAGGTGCGGAGCGGGGAGAGGGGGGTGGGGAAAGGCGTGGGGATGGAGGGTGGGGTTGGGATGAGGGGAAGGAGTAAAGGGGGAAGGAGGGATATGGGGAGAGTAGAAGGGGGGAGTGAAGGGGGGTGGGGTGGGTGGGGCGAGAGGGGAGAGGGAAGGGAGATGGTGATGGAGAGGAGGGGGGGGGGGGGGGAGGTTATGCCGGTGAAAGGTGTGCGGGTCTCATACCTGGGTGTCAGTACTAGATTGGCATTTACCTGGGAATCTGACGTGGGCCTTAGATTCGCCTTTTGTCTTCTTCCATCGGGCGATTTCTCTCGCTGAGGGCCAACGCATAAGAGAGCCAACATCCCATTCATCTTTTCTCTCCGTCTTCTTCCATTTGCCTGGCCTCGGAAGCGAAAGAAAGAAAAAAAAGCAAAGGGCACAGAAATTGCAGCTAAACGAAGCTAAACAGGGAACAGTCACCAACTGCCATTTTCACACTAAACAAGCACTTCCTCCGTCATTCCGAGCCATTAGCTGGGAAAATAGTCAGCAAGGCCATTATCAGGTCTCAGCCTTCGGAAACCCAGACACTCACTCGCCGCCCGCGCCCGCTCCCGCTCCCGCCCGGGGCTGAGTACACACAATCGGCCGCGGGCGTGACCCTGTGCGTCATTCTCTCCTCTGAAAAGCAGAAGGAGAGGGCGAAGGGGAAGAGGAGAAAGAGTGGACGAAGAGAAGAGAGAATGAACGTATGAGAAGAAAAGGGGCGTGGAGAGAAGAAAGAGGAGA
>NC_051390.1:4084198-4099198 GCF_015228065.2 Penaeus monodon | reverse complement strand
ACGTTATTTTGTCTTTTTTTTCTGTGTGCTCGGGGTTTATGATGCTTTTGTTTTCTTGTTTATGGTGATTTTAGTTCAAATGGATTGATGAGAGACTCCACTGCATTATTTTATTACGTGTCATTAGGCAAGCAAAAACATGTACTCGACCGCACTTATGGGGGCAAGAACCGGCGAAACTCCTTTTATGTTCGTATTCGTTATGTATTGCATTGTCTTATAAATCACTTGAGGAAAACCAACACCGTCGACATTGCTCGATTTTCTCACGTACCCATGAGTAAAAAAAGGGCACAGCGGTGAGACACCATGAGTAAAGATCCGTTGGGTGAATTTAACAAGCGGGGGTAAATGTGTGTGTGTGTGTGTGTGTGTGTGTGTTGTGTGTGGTGTGGTGTGTGTGTGTGGTGTGTGTGTGTGTGTGTGTGTGGGGGGGGGCTCGATACAGGTGGGCGAAGAATATAGCCACGATTTAAGGAAATAATGGGCTGCGAGATGAGGATGTGGGTGATGATAATGTAGTGTACGCAATACTAACAAGTTCTCCCCATCGTCCCCATCCCCCTACTCATAGTCTCCCTCCTCCCTACCCCACACCTCCCTCCCTCCCCTTCCCATACCCCCCCTCTCTCCCCTCCTCCCTCGCTGTATATGGCAACTCAATTACTAAACCCGTGTTGTGTTTCGGCGGCGCAGGGCATCTCCTCGGCCGCCTTCTCCTCCGTACATGAACTCGTTGCCAGGAATAGGGATAACAAATGTCTCTTTAGGATCTGTTTCGATTAATTAGGCGCCTGTTACACCCCGCGCTCCCGTTTGCCACCGATGCTCGTTTGTTTGTTGACATAAGACGCCCCCGCCGTTAACGGATTGACAGATTACAAGACCTGGATTTAGATAAGTGTCTCCTCCCACTCGGCCCCGTCTGCGCGGAGGATTGGGAGGAAGAATTACTGCCAATCAACGGCGGATTGCGTGACCCCTGGCGTGACTGTAACTTGGGACTGGCTCTCGTGATTGGGCCGGATTGGATTTGGGCGGCTTCTCATGTGTAAGGTGTGTTGACTTTTCTTTTTCCTTTCGTGATTCTCTCTCTCTCTCTCTCTCTCTCTCTCTCTCTCTCTCTCTCTCTCTCTCTCTCTCTCTCTCTCTCTCTCTCTCTCTCTCTCTCTCTTTCTTTCTTTCTTTCTTTCTTTCTTCTCTCTCTCTTTCTTTCTCTTTCACACACACACACACACACACACACACACACACACACACACACACACACACACACACACACACACACACACACACACACACACACACACACACACAGTGCCATACGATATACTTATAAAAAAGGCATGTTATCAAAAATAAATGTACAACAGTTTGGCGAATATGGATGATGCCTTTGATAAAACTTCGCCTAGCTGACGAGGGAGCCGGTGCTCTGAAAGCCGCGTGGGTGAACTAATCAGAGCGGGGATGTTCGAACCTTCATCCACCTCATCCTCCTTTTCTGATTCAGCCGTCATAACATTCGCTTCCTCGGATTCTACGCGGAGATAGCGATTCCTCTGTGGCGGGAACACGGCGAAGATTGGCTGCGGTTTGGGCTTCCCACCATCTGCTAAGACACGTTTGTAAAAATGTGTATATGTGTATGTGTGTGTGTGTGTGTGTGTGTGTGTGTGTGTGTGTGTGTGTGTGTGTGTGTGTGTGTGTGTGTGTGTGTGTGTGCATATGTATATGTATGTATAATGCATGAGTGCCTCTTTTGCTCTGAGTGGCGGGTTTGCGTACGATCTCCCAAGGCACGCATTTTTACCGACAGATATTTGTTTTTTTTCCCTGGGGGTGGAGGGAAGCTTTGTATGTCTCCCCACGGTCTGAAATATATTTATATATTTATATATATATTTTTTCCTTTTAAGGGTAAAGGGTAGAGTTGCCTCCTCTCCCCCCCCCCCCAGAAAAAAGTAAAATAAATCCAATACAAAAAGACAATTAAGAGGTCTCCCTGTCCGACCCACCTGTCGTTTACTCGAGGCCCCCTTGAGGCAGCTCTGACCTCCACCCCCCACCCCCTGGCTCCAAGCTCTTTAACTCCCCACCTCCCTCCTCTTCACCCCCCCACTTCCCCTACCCTCTACCCCTTAACCGCCCCGCCCTCCCCCCACCCCCCACCATGTCACAGCCGTCAACGAACCTTACAAGGGGGAGATTTGCATAGTATTTACCCCAAAGTGACACGCTGACGGAGAGAGAGGGATTTGCACTGCGGTTCGATATGAACATTTTTACGTCTTCGTTTGATTTTTTTTTTTTGGGGGGGAGGGGGTGGCGTTCCTTCATTACCGGGCTTTGGGAGGAAGTGGTGGCCGGTATAAGGTTATAAAGGGATGTGGGAACAGCTGTTGGAATCGAGGCTCGTGTCGCTGTTTGGCCGTCGCTGGTCCTTGCTCGTGCTTTTGGGTTTGTTGTGCGAGATGCGCGAGCTTTTCATAATGTAAATGAGACAGAAGGCAGAATATATGCATTCATATGTAATGATGATAGTGGTGGAGGTGGAGGTGGTGGTGGCGTGTGGTGTGCGGTGGAGGTGGCGGTGGTGGTGGAGGGGTGAGTGTGGATGGAGGAGGTGGAGTGTGGTGGTGGTGGGGTGTGGTGGGGTGGTGGAGTGTGGTGGGTGGTGGGTGGGTGGTGGAGGTGGTGGTGGTGGTGGTGGTGGTGGTGGTGGTGGTGGTGGTGGTGGAGGTGGAGGTGGTGGTGACGACGATGACGATAACAGTGCCAGAACAGTAACAAAACCCAAAATACTTGAACGACACTCATGACTGATAACGCCAGAACACAAGGTACAAACACCACCACCACCAGAAGTAAACAAACCCCAAACAAGCGAGTCGTCGACATCAACCCGACAAACGACGTCTTTTAAGCCGATTCCTCACGGGTCGTTGTCAGACGACGCCTTCAACGACAATTCCCGCAAACGACAGCTAATTAGAACGGCCCTTAACCGCACACTACACAAATTTATGGAGTTACTTCTTATACCCAACGGGTCGCGGGCTCCTCGTTGATTTTTTTTTTTTTTTTTCTGGGGGGGAAGGTAGAGTTCAAGGACATGTGTTTTCTGGTGTTCATGCGTTTGTGATTTAATGGTTGGGTGTGTTGTATATTATTTTGGGAGGGGGGGAGGGGGATTATGCGTTGTGTTTGTGAGCGAGTTTGGTTCCTTGATGATTCAAGTTCGGATTATGGGGGGGAGGAGGAGAGGTCGAATAAACATAAGATGGAATTGATAAGCTAAATGTCAGATATTTGTTTAAAAAAAAATCGTCGGCAACACCAGGGGACTGGACCAAATTTGGCCGTCCATGACAAATGGTTCATAGATTTGACGAATTTAAAAAAAACGGTCACTGCTTAATGAACTCGCATCTGGGAACTGCCTGTTCATAACCTATCATTTGGCAATTTATCAAGCAAATTTATAATTAATCAACTTTATAATGAATCTTCGCGGCTGTAAATAAAGATTGGCGCAGACAGACTAGATATTTCCATTCATTAGAACACTTTTCACCCAACCTTATATGATGAATAATAATATAAAAAAAACTTCTACGTTTATGGGAATTCGATTACAAATCAATGTGTGAATAATCGAGACCGTGGAACCAGTTTACGTCTCAGATCCCACAGATTTTAGCCGCTAATGATTAGCCTTTTAGTAATAAGGCCCAGGGTGTTTATCGCGGTGATGACATAAGGATAGATATATAACTAGGTAAACGGCCGTTAGTTATCAACACAATGCAGTGAGAGACGTGTATGTAAGCTATACTATTTAATCTATACATAAATAGCCAAGATTTTACAACCTGACCGAACAGGTATTCGTTACAGCCGTTAAGCAAACACTGGAACCAACTCTACCGCAGAAATATTTTAATAGCGTGGCGGGTTCAGAGGTCAGAATTACACCGGGTTCTGGTAATACTTGGACGAGGCTATTAACATTACCGCTCGCACCTCCCCTCCCCCTCCCCCCTCCCCTTTCCCTGGGAGTCTGGTCTGTATCTCAGTGTAGGCTCCGTCATCGTGGAGAATCAGCCGAGGCGAAAACCTGTTGATTCAAAGATCAAAGTTTAATGTACAAGAAATTGGCATTTTTTTTTCTTCTAACATGGCTGGGCGGTCCGTAGAGCGGCGAAGAGAGTGACCTAACCTAGCCTATCCTAACCCCCTTCTCCCCCCCCAAAAAAAAAAAAAAAAAAAGAGTAAGAAATGGATACAGTCAAAAGGGAATCCGGTTTCTTTTTATAATAGAATTATATATTTGGTAACAGCCTTACCCTCTGGACCTGTACTCTTTTTTTTCTTTAATCTTATGTAATTGAGACTCGGAGAAATATCTGATGGTCACTCCCTATAGTACAGCGTCTGCGAATTCGATATGAGAAAGATTCAATAAGTGTTCAAAAAGTGTTCAGTTTTGTACATCGTGATGAAGGTAATGTTTGAGATTCTCTTGAAATCCCTTCGGTTGAATGACCACTTTTAACATTGCCAATTGCTCTCTAACTGTGTGTGTGAGTGAGTGAGTGAGTGAGTGAGTGAGTGAGTGAGTGTGTGTGTGTGTGTGTGTGTGTGTGTGTGTGTGTGTGTGTGTGTGTGTGTGTGTGTGTGTGTGTGTGTGTGTGTGTGTGTGTGTGTGTGTGCGCGCGCGCGCATATGTGCATGTATGTATGTCTGTATGACAGACACAAACCACTCGCACACACAGTCAAGGTCCCTTGGATTAAAGACTATTCTCAGTGTAATATTCTGGATGACTCGACAAATATCTGACCAGTGCGATGGCGTCATTGGCAAGACGATATCCAGCGCATTTGATTTATTTAACGAAACCTTTAGATAAGTTTTGAAACTTATGAACACACTTGAAATTCCAGTTTTGAATTGCTAGTAGGTATAATGCAGTTGTTTGTTTTTATAAGAATTATTTTACCGTATCTATTTTTAGTTACCAGTACTGATGATTACCGTTATCAGTCTGATGGTTACCTGTTTACGTATTGTCTGCCTGTTACGGTATCAGGGTCTTATCAGTGAATATCAAATCCTGCTGCCGTAATATTCCTTTTATTAAGAAAGTACAGAATTTAATTGTCATGATCCTGCGTATATTCCTGGCTTATGAAATTCTCTCTCTCTCTCTCTCTCTCTCGCTCTCGCTCTCGCTCTCTCTTTCTCTCTCTCTCTCTCTCTTTCTCTCTCTCTTTCTCTCTCTCTCTCTCTCTCTCGCTCTCTCTCTCTCTCTCGCTCCTCTCTCCTCTCTCTCTCTCTCTCTCTCTCTCTCTCGCTCTCTCTTTCTCTCTCTCCTTCTCTCTCTCCTTCTCTCTCTCTCTCGCTCTCTCTCTCTCTCTCTCCTCTCTCTCCTCCCTCGCTCTCCTCTCTCCTCTCTCTCCTCTCCTCTCTCTCTCTCCCCTTCCTCTCTCTCTCTCTCTACCACATCACACCTCACCCACCCACCTCCACTCCCTACACACACCACCACCATCCACACCACTCACACACACACCACACCACACCACACACACACACCACACACACACACACCACCACACACACACACACACACAACACACACACCAACCACACACAACAACACCACACACACACACACACACACACACACACACACACACAACACACACACACACACACACAACACACACAAACACACAACAACAACACAACCAAACACACACACACACACACACACACACACACACACACACACACACACACACACACACACACACACACAGGTCTTTCTCCTCCGCTGAGATACCACCCATTACTCCATTTGTTGCTTTCATGCACGCCATCACTCAAGCGCCACAGATAACTCTTATCACCAAGCTTCTCTCTCTCCCTGTCACTTCCCAACGCCCCCGACACGCCCTTATCACCCCACGGGCGTCTCTCGTTTCCCAGAGGCATTTCCAATCACACCTCCCAAGCACACGCAGGCAGAGGCAAGCACGGGGTCGAGGCGGAGAACCACACTTGCTCATTTAGAAGATCGTTAGCCGGCTCTGAGCTTTCTACCCTGACGTAATTGCTGTAAATGATCTTGGAAAACCATTATTTGTAATTCGGGAGTTCGTACAGACGGAAGGGGGGGGGGGGGAGAGAAAACGAGGGATAGATAAAGAACAAAGATTTTTTAAAAGATGTAAATAGATAAGTAAAATAAACATTAAAAGATTTTTCGTTATATCCCTATTTATTCCATTAATTACTTACATAAACACGATAAAAGAACAAGAGAAAAAAAATACATGTACATAAATTGATAAATAGATTAAAATCTAAATAGATAAATAGATTAAAATCTAATAAATAGATTATATGTACATAAATTGATAAATAGATAAATATTTCATTTATCTACTAATTCCTTTCTTTACTTGAACAAATTAATGAATAAACGAAGAAACTGTTAGCCAGTAGGGATACCAAGAAACAAATGACGAGCGGCGTGCGTGCGTTCAGTGACCATGTGTCGACAAGGCGCGGCTTCGAGATCTTAAATTATTCATCTATACAACAGCCCATTTGTCACTTGTAAATAGGAGCTTTCATCTGCGGGAATCTGTTTACTAATGGCTCATGGGCCTGCGTAAGAAGGCATGTTACTGAAATAGACGTCGATGGTCCTCTGAAGGTTTTCCATAAATCTTGACCTGATTTGCATATCTTCTCGACTGGAGGATTTGGCGTGGTCCTTTTCGCTCTCTCGTCTTGTCATTAATCATTCTTTTGAGAAGTAGTGTTCATACATATACAGTATATAATATTGGTGGTCTTAGAAATATTTTTAAAAATCCGCGGGGGTTCAAAAGAAACACACGCATTATAGTGCACAATACGGCATTACAGTCAGGCGGGATAAATCACTGTCAAGACGTTTTTGCTGACGTGCACATTTGTAATCCTTCCGTCAAATTATGGAAGATAACAATGGATGAGAGAGGGAAAGACGAGAAGAGAGGAGAGACGAGACGAGACGAGACGAGACGAGACGAGACGAGACGAGACGAGAAGAGGAGAGAAGAGAGACGAGACGAGAAGAGAAGAGAGAAAAAAAGAGAAGAAACGAGAAGAGAAGAAAAGAAACGAGAAGAGCAGAGAAAATAAAAGAAGAGAAGAGAAGGGAAAGCGTAGATAGATAGATAAATAAACATCGAACCAGAGAGAGAAAAAAAAACAAAAAAAAAAAAGAAAACCTCATCCTCATCATAAGAAAAAAAAAACTTTATTCCATCCCGCCTCTGTTCACCTGTCAGCCTGCCGTGCCTCGCGTGATAAGGCCGGCATCCCTGAATAGCCAAGCCCCCGATCCCGGCTGGCTTGAAGAGGACAGCGCTGACGGACATCTGTTTTCGTCGCATTTTTTTTTTTCTTTTCTTTTCTTTTTTTGAGAAGCGGGCGATTTTTGTTGATGTTATGAGATGCTTTTTTATGCAGTCGACATGGTAGATAGTGTGTTGTAGTAACAAATGGCATATTTCTTGATATGAGGCCTAGGTGAATTTTGCATTCCGGGTGAAGGCATTTCATACGGTCTATACACATTGTGAGTGTGCGCGCACACACAACAATGCATCTATAATATGTATATGTATGTATGTGAATATATATATATATATATATATATATATATATATATATATATATACACACACATACATACATACATATATATTTATATATATGTACACACACACACACACACACACACACACACACACACACACACACACACACACACACACACACACACACACACACACACACACACACACGCACATGCGTGTGTGCGTGTGTGTGTGTGTGCATGTGCATGCATGTATGTATGTATGTATGTATGTATGTATGTATGTATGCATGCATGTATGCATGCATGCAGACACGTATTACATGCACGTCCGTATGGATGTATCTGAAGACGGTGAAGGCGACAGATTCCCCCTGAGGGGGGGGGGGGTCATTGTGGAAGACGGAGTGGATTATGAAGAAGCTGTCAGTCAGGGTCAGAGTGAGATAACAGGCGCCGAGCCCAAATACTCCCCACTTTATTGGGCCGAACAAACAACATAAATATTTTGATTAGATGTCCAAATTCCGAGGCGCGACAGGAGCCGACAGCGCCGACCCGAGGCAAAGACGAGAGTGACATGCGAGTATAATGACGTGTCGCTGACGAGGTCCATTTTTCTGTATTCCAGTACTTTGCATGCACAAAAAATTAAGAAAAAAAAAAGAAAAAAAAAGAGACAGAAAGAAAGAAAAATAATTATCACGGGATCGCATGAGACATAATACCAAACCCGGTAAAGAACTCGACAATAACAAAAAAAACAAACTTACCAGCTTGAGCAACGTGGAGAAGATAATAATATCCAAAAAAACAAAAATTCAAAGCCTCTTCTCCCAACGGAATGACGGAGAGAGAGAGAGAAAGAAAGAAACAAAGAGAGAGAGAGAGAGAGAGAGAGAGAGAGAGAGAGAGAGAGAGAGAGAGAGAGAGAGAGAGAGAGAGAGAGAGAGAGAGAGAGAGCGAAGGACCGACAAACACTCGAACAGGCAACAAGTGGCGACCGACGGGGCACCCCTCGCCAAGAGCCCGTGTTTAAAGGCCCGAAAAAGGTGGTGAAACCGTCGTAAATCCCGGGGGTCGACGTCTCCCTCGCGGTCCCGCCTGCCGTGGCCGCGGGCGAACCCGCTTGGCCTGCGGGCGCCCGCGGAACCGACGTCCAGCGCGAAGGGGCGGCTGCGCGGCGCGGCTTCGGTTCCTGCAGGGGAAATTGTTTTCCGTGTCGCTAGGGTGACATTTGCGGAGCTTCTCGTTTCTTTTGCTTTGCGATTTGTTTTTGCTTTACTACACACTCACTCACTCACTCACTCACTCACTCACTCACTCACTCACTCACTCACTCACACGCACGCACGCACGCACGCACACACGGGCACACACACACACACACACACACACACACACACACACACACACACACACACACACACACA
The DNA here is from genome assembly GCF_015228065.2 of Penaeus monodon. Taxonomy (NCBI): domain Eukaryota; kingdom Metazoa; phylum Arthropoda; class Malacostraca; order Decapoda; family Penaeidae; genus Penaeus; species Penaeus monodon. The sequence goes on along the minus strand of NC_051390.1, from coordinate 4,090,102 downwards.
CATACTTCCATTCTCTCCTTTTCCCGCTACTTTATCACTCTGTCCTTTGGAGTTCCTTTGTCCTTTCGATGACAAGCGATTTTTAGTCCAGACATCTAGGCTCTTGAGTGTAACTTTCGAGGATCAATAAAGATACATCTTTATTTTTACACCTGATGGTAATTTCGTGGTTGATTATATAACAAAGGTCAATGGAATGTCGAGTTAATTCTAGATTGAAGGAAAATCAAATACATGTGCTTATTTATGGAACCATCTTTTTTTTCTGTTAATATTGTATCAACGCGAAGAATATATATGAGCATCTGAACGCTCCTCGCACGAAAAAAGAAAAGAAAAAAGAAATAAATTTCAACGTATAGTCTCTCGCCACCCTGCCCCCCCCTAAAAAAAAAAGATAAATATTATAAACAACTGGGGATCTAATCTCACCACTGGCATCGTTCTCGCCTAGCAATCCAGCTGACCTGAGTTCGAATCCCTTATTGAAGTTAGATGGTAACCCCGGCCATTCCTTGCACACAGGGGGGGGGGGGTGATTGAGAAGCACATTAAACAGACACAAGAGCCAGTCATACCACACATAAAAAAAACGTCTGTAACAAATAGAATAAACTAAATTATTCTCTCTCTCTCTCTCTGTCCCCCAGACATCGCGTCGTGAAGGAGGTATCGTCAGCACGGAACCTGGTGGCGGGCAGCATGGAGCAGGTGCGGGCCGGTGAGCACGCCCTCGCCGCCCTCGCCTCCATGCACGCCCATTCCTCGCCCATCGGCAGTACAAGGTAGGCTTGCTTGCTTGCTTGAGATTTGCGAAGTTCTGGCTTCGCCCGTACAAGGTAGGGTTGTTTGGGACATTCTGATTGCTTTGTGATTCTTGTATTATCATTATTTAATTGGATTTGTCTTTACGTGTGAGGTTTTGGTGTTTTCAACATTTTATGAATGTAGTTTTGGGGGGTTATAGAAAAAAATGTGTAGTACTCTTTAGTAGGAATTTATATTACAATTTGGTGAATTTTAGATATTAAGAATATGACGATTCTACACTAACGGATTTTCCAAACCACTCGGCGTTCCTTGAAAACTCGAATAGAAAGGTACTTGTAACTGAATGCGCCATGACCACTCGTACAAACAAGAAACAAGAGTCTGGAATATATTAATAAAACATTCATTTTTGTGCCAATTTTGGGATCTAGTCAGGGGGCGGCAAGATGGGCATCGTAGCCTAGAGGGTAAACAAACTATATACGTAAGATGTAAAAATGTATGAACGGATGAGGATACTTTCAAAAGCTGCATCTTGTGTCTTCCTCGGAATGGCGTAACGAGGTTGATCAACGTCGGAAAGGCAATTACAGAATGGACTGTGTAATTATCCATTCTTATTTATTTTAATTCCCTTTCTTACATTCAACAATAGTGAACTATACTTAACGTACGGACTCTCCTTCCCCATAATTCAGTTTCCCGACCTCGTCTTCGACCTTACAGACTCGGCCAATTGCCTGATTAACTTTGCGTTTTGGTGACACAACTTTCGACGGCCTCAGTTGACCTCAATTGGTCGATGCTTTGAATTATTTTCGCTTTGTACATTTACAAAACAAAGAAGAAGAAAATAAAAGGGCGTGGCATAGGCCTATGTATAGTGTTAATGATGTTGTTTTTTTCCTGTTAAAGAAAATTTATCAGGAGGCCAACAAGGCCATTTAGCATTAATGAATGTTTGATATTTATCATATTTTTTTACTCGAATATCTATTAACTAAAGATCGTTGATGAAAGAAAACTTCCTTCAGAATAATAAATGGAATAAATTGATAGAAAATAAATAAATAAATGGATAAATATATATATGAAAATAAGTAAATAAATGAATAACAGTTGATAAATGAACAAATAAATGAATAGATAAATAAATATAAACAAATGAATAAGATTTTAATTAAATCAACAAACAACAAAAAAAAATTACATTGACTGGCAGCAAACTGGCACAAGGCATCCATAACCTATTAATATGAAGAAGTCTTACTACTGCCATTTTCCTCGTGAAGGATTTCGCCAATGAACCAGTCGAGTGAGTTGAGTAAAGTGCTTCGAACGCTCACTCTATTCATTGAGTGAAGGGTTTCGAACGCGCAATCTGTTCATTGAGTGAAGGGTTTCGAACGCGCAGTCTCTTCATTGAGTGAAGGGTTTCGAACGCGCAATTTATTCATTAAGTAAAGGGTTTCGAACACGCAATTTATTCATTAAGATAAAGGCTTTCGAACGCGCAATCTATTCGTCCCGTTGAGAGAAGAATGAATGTCAGAATTAAGCGCTTCCTTCTGCGCCTCCTTCATTCTTCATTGTAAGGCGTCGTCACCCTTATTTTCGACTTAAATTGAAATTCCTATTCACCTTTCATCAACTCACCACCCCTCCCCCCCCCCCCCCCCCAAAAAAAAAAAATAAAAAATAAAAAAGCATATTTAGATGAGCTCTAACCCCAGTCTATATAGATTTGGTCCAGTGAAAAATCCCAGTTATTTCGTTCCTGAGATGGCCGTGGGTCGTGTTCGTCCCGGTAGTGCGAGGAGTACCGGGGGATGGGGGGGGGGAGACCTGGGCAGAGGTGGGTTTTTGCAAGCGCATATTGCAGAGGCTAATGACGGGGCGGGTTGCAGAATTACAGATTGCTCGCTTTATTGCCGTTATGGGTTTTGCGTTATTTGGCATTATGGGGGAAAGGTCTCTTATTTTAAAGTGGATATGTGTATCCACACATACATGTGTGCGTGCATGTATATATATATACGCACATGCATGCGTACATACATAGATACATTCATGGATACCTATCCTCCCTACCTGCATACGTAAATACATACATACATACACGTACACACGCACACACACGCAAACATACAAGCACCCAATAAGAGGAAGAGAAATCTGTATCGCGCCATCCACTCCGGTTCCCCTGAATGAAAGGCGAGTGTATCTGCCGTGACGAATAACATTGATTGTAAACACTACTACGCATTACTCACGTGGTTCGTGTAAAGACTATTCATTCATACTCAACATCACCTGTACTCATCACCTGCGGAACAGGTAACTCATCAAGGTAGGGAGCTTCACTTTACTTACCTTACAGCGTGGTTTGTGTTTTGCTGTAGCTCATAATCATTTGCATATGTTTTTGCAATGCAGTGAGGATCTGAATAGGCAAGTCATTCACTTTTTTTTTTTTATTCTTTCATCGTCTATGTAATTTCGCTGAGGGAAGGCGTTGGCGAAGGGGATTGACTCAGGGCCTTTTTCTTGTTTATTTATATGTGGGTTATCATGTTTGGTGATTTGTGTTGTGTTAATATCTATCTGTCTGTCTTTCTGTCTATCGATCTATCTGCGTTTGTGTGTGTGTGTGTGTGTGTGTGTGTGTGTGTGTGTGTGTGTGTGTGTGTGTGTGTGTGTGTGTGTGTGTGTGTGTGTGTGTGTGTGTGTGTGTGTGTACGGATGCACGAAAAAAAACAACAGATAAGACGATAGGAGAAAATATTGAAAAGAATAGGAGAGGAGGGGGAGAAAGGGAATTAAGAAATGAGAAGAAAGAATGAAGGAGAAGGAATATGAAGGGAAGAGGAAAGTAAGAGGAGAGAAGACCAAACCATAAAGTGAAACAAAAGAAAACCAAATAAAGATAAAGAGAAAATAGTGTAAACACAGAAAAGAAGACGCGAGAAGAGAAGGGAGAAAAATAAAAGAGAAGACCGTAAAAGAGAGAGAGAGAGAGAGAGAGAGAGAGAGAGAGAGAGAGAGAGAGAGAGAGAGAGAGAGAGAGAGAGAGAGAGAGAGAGAGAGAGAGAAAACTCCCGCGGTTCCCCAACTACAAACAATGACTCAGCACTTTATACCCGACCGCGCCAATGAACAATCTTGCAGGTAATATCAACGTTGATTGCCCCGATTAAGAGAATGCTAATGGGCTCATAATATGTTATATGAATTTACACTATACCTGTAGTTAATAGTGATATCGGTAATGGCGAAATGATAAATAACAATGTAGGGATTGTAATGATTGTTTTTTTCTCTTGGTTCATGATGGTTGTCGTTATTAAGATTGTTATATATGGTGGTGGTTGTTATTGTGAGGTTAGTGTGTAGTTGTTCATGCATTTATTTTTCTATTTTTATAATTGTGGATGATAATTAATGATTATAATTTTTTTTGTGTGTGTGTTTGCGAGTATGCATATGTATGTCTGCTTGTTTGTAAAGTATGTATATATATATATATATATATATATATATATATATATAAATATATATATATATATATGTATATATATATATGTATATATATATATAGGGAATCCGGTGTCTATCTGTATATGAATATATATGTCTATGCATATATGTGTAAATGAATATGTATATATATGCACAAATATCGGTGTATTTTACGGACAAGGCGCTACCTCGTTGATAGAACGACAGGAAAGAACTTTTCTGGAAAGCTAAAGCAACATTAGATACAACTTACAGATATAGATATAACTTTATCAAAACCCAGTGAGGCGAAATGAGATAATTTTATGTGAAACCTAAATAAAAGGTAAAGGGTTACAGATATGTAAACCTTTCCCATAAATATGAAACATCTTGTATTTGGGTGTATTTAAAGTTGTTAAAAGCCTGTGCGTGCGGGTTCATTTAAAACTTGCTGTTGATGTATAGTGTAACTTTTCATTTTCATTCTTGCGTAACTGTTGGACTCCCCCCCCCCCCACCATATCGCCATACAACCCCCCCACTCACACACACACACACACACACACGCACACGCACACGCACACGCACACCACACCACACACACACACACACACACACACACACACACACACACACACACACACACACACACACAAAAGCACATCCCCCCCCTCCCTCTTACACATACACACACACATCCTCACCCCCCCCCTCCCCACTTCCCCGCACCGCCGTGATGCTGCGTGTGATCCGGCGTGCAATCAGTGCCACCTCGCTCAGCCCGTAATTAAGCGCCGTGCCCTCAGGCGACCCTGTAATGCGAAGCGACGGCGTCATTTGGTCTTGGCCATTGTTGCCGCCGCGACGCTGATCTATTGCTCGTCGGTCGGGTACGCGAGGGCGACGCTCTGCTCTCTGTATACATACATACATACATACATACATACATACATACATACATACATACATACATACATACATACATTACATTGTGTGTGTGTGTGTGTGTGTGTGTGTGTGTGTGTGTGTGTGTGTGTGTGTGTGTGTGTGTGTGTGTGTGTGTGTGTATGTATGTATGTATGTATGTATGTATGTATGTATGTATGTATGTATGTATGCATGCATGTGTGACTACAAGAACTAGACCGATACACAAACAAATGAAGAAGAGAGAGAAATAGTTACCCCCTTAGCCCAGGGAGGCGGTGGCAGGAGAGAGCGAACCACGCCGTTCGTACCCCCCCCCCCCCCCAACCTGCATTCGCCTGACTCCGGGCAAGAACCTGTGGACGCAAGAACGCCTCTTTTGAGTAGCGCCCAGAGTAATGTGCGGACGTGGCGAGGTCCTGAAAAGCGGCTACGGTTGTTGGTGGCAGTTGGGTTCTTCATAATGACGAAAGGCTAGTGGGGGGGGTGGGGGGGGGGGTGCTGTTGTTGGCGAGGCTAGTGAGGTTCGTACACCTCTCTCTCTCTCTCTCTTTTATAACGTATTATTAGGAATTCTTTTACGGTACTCGGGAAGCTGTACGACAGATTTGGGATTCCTGGCGTGTAGCTGACAACGTATAACAATTGATGTTTTAAATGCAGAGGTTATTATAGCTGACCAGACGAGCATAAACAGTCGAATAG
>NC_051390.1:4074198-4079198 GCF_015228065.2 Penaeus monodon | reverse complement strand
GGGAAATAACAAAAGCGGGCAACGAACAAAAGCAACAAAAAAGGAAAGGAAAAAAATTTAGAAAACAGGCCCCCCAAAAAAGAGAGAGGCCCTAGGAAGAAAAAAACGGAAAGAAAAAGGGAAGGGGCCCCCCCCAAAACGCGGAGCAAGGGAAAGCCGCCACACGCGCAGCAAAAAAAAAACAAAAAAAAAAAGAGCAGGCAGAAAAAAAGCGAAGGAGGAAAAGGGAGAGGAGAGAGAGAGGAGAGAGAGAGAAGAGAGAAGAAAGGAAGAGAAAGCTTGTTGAAGAGGAAGGAAAAACAGAGAGGAGAAAGGGGAGGAGAGATAGAGAAAAGGAAAGAGAGAGAAGAGAGAGAGCGGAAAAGGGAGAGGAGGGAGAGGAGAGGGAGAGGCGAGAGCGAGGAGAGAGAGAGAGGAGAGATGGAGAGCAGGAGAGGGAAAAAGGGGAGGAGAAGAGAGACGAGCGGAGGGAGGGGGAGAGCGGGGGGAGAGGGGGAGAGAGGAGAGAGGGGGGGAGAGAGAGCTTTGAGGAGAGGAGAGAGAGCGAGGAGAGCGAGGGGGAGCGAAGGGAGAGGGAGGGGGGAGGGGAGGTGGAGGACGAGAGAGAGAGGAGGGAGAGAGGAGAGAGGAGAGAGATGAGAGAGAGAGTGAGAGAAGAGGGGTGAGAGAGAGAGAGAGAGGAGGAAAAAAATGAAGGCTGTTTAAGACATAGATCGAGGCGATAGGAAATGCTCGGCGTCCCTTGGGACGATATCGGATAAAGGGAGAAGGGGACCACGGAGGGAAAAAGGGGGGAAGAAATTGAGGGCGGGAAAAATAATTCCAAAGAAAAGTTGCGAGTGTTGCAAATTCAGACGGGAGAGGGAAAGAATTTGCCCAAACGAAGGAGAGGGCGAGGGGAGAGAGGGAAGGAGCGGGAAGAGGGAGGAGTGGGGGGCAAAGGGGAGGGGCCCCCAGGGGCGGGGGGGGGAAAAGGAGGAGGAGAGAGGGGAGCGAGAGGAGAGGAGGGGAGAGAGAGTGGAGAGGAAGAGATGAGAGAGAGAGAGAGAGAGAGAGAGAGAGAGAAAGAAAGAAAGAAAGAAAGAGAGAAAGAGAGAGAAAGAGAAAGAGAGAGAAGTTGAGAGAGAAGACGGACACAGACCCACACAGACACAAACATACACTCAGACACCCACAAAGGGAGGGGGGGGGGAGAAGTGAGACAAGAAACCAGAATTAGGGGGAAGGGAGAGAATTGCTTGCATGCACGGATACCCTGCGTTACGGTTGACTTCTCAGTTAAGTATAAACTTTTTCCAAGCATGACCCTCAAGCGCTTTCTAGATGCCCCTTGTTTTTCTCCGTCTCTCTCTCTCTTTTTCCTCTTTTTATTTTCCTCATATTCGGTCTTTCGTTTTTTTTTTTTTTTATGTTTCTCTGCAAGGTTTTTCTAATAATTTCTCTCGTTTTCTTTATCGTGATCTGTTTGTGATCTTGCCTTGGTCTATATTTTCTCTTTGTTTATATGTTCGTCTTCCTCCTCCTCCTCCTCCTTTCTCTTTCTTTCTTTTTTTTCTCCTTTTCCCCCCCACTTTATCTGCCTCTCCTTCCCTGCAACAATGACAACAACGTAAAAACAAACTTGAATTTTGCAACCTACCTCCCCCTCCCACCCCACCCCATCAGGAAACATTGCAATCGAGGTCATTTGATACCCGGGCACGAGTTGGAGCGTTCAATGCCAGCGGAATCAGCCGTTCACGGTTATTACCTGCTGACGAAATGCCTGCCCGGCGGAGCAGAGGATGGTTGTGGTGCGGACGGGAAAGTACAGGCTTCTGCACCGTCGCCGAGAAGCAGGAACATCGTTGTCTTTTTCATTGCGGTTTCGGTCGTTTCGTCGTCGGGGTTTTTTCTGAGGGGGAGGAGGAATAGAGAGAGAGGAAGGAGAAAGGGCGAGGGAAGGAGAGAAGGAAAAGGGGGGAAGGAGAAGAATGTTTAATGTGATGTATGCGCACGTAACCGGGGTGCGGACACGCAAGCAGGATACACTGAGGGCGCACATACGCGCACGCAGGGGATACGGAACGCATGCAAAACGCACACGGAACACGCGCACACACACACACACACAAACACACACACACACACACACACACACACGCACACTCGCGCGCGCACACACACCAAAACACACACAACTCTCTCTCTCTCTCTCTCCTCTCTCTCCCTCTTCTCTCTCTTCTCTCCCTTCTCCCCCCTTTTCCCTCCCTCCCTCCACTCCCTCCCTCCCTCCCTCCTCCCTCCCTCCCCTTTCCTCCCCCCCTCTCCCTCTCCCTCTCCCCCCCCTCCCCCCCTCTCATCATCTCTTCACTCTCTCACTCATCACTCGGAAAAGGAAAGGGAAAAAAAGAAGAGGAAAAAAGAGGAAAGAGAAAAAACGGGAAAAAAAAAGAGAAGAGGAAAAAAAAAAAAAAAGGCAAAAAAAAAAAAAAAAGAAGCGAAAGAAAAAAAGGGAAAAAAAAAGAAGGACAAAAAAAAGAGAAAGAAGGAAAAAAAAAAAAAAGGAAAAAAAAAAAAAAGGAGAAAAAGAAAAAACGAAAAAGGAAAGGAAAGGAAAAAAGAAAAGAAGAAAAGAGAAGAAAAGAAAGAGGAGAGAAGGAGAAAGAAGAGGAAAAGGAGGAGAAGAGAAGAGAAGAGAAGAGAAGAGAAGAGAAGAGAAGAGAAGGGAAGAGAGGAGAAGAGAGAGGGCTTCGTGTTCCGAGAGCCTCTAACTCACTGCATATTCACACCCCCCCCTTTCCCCCCACAGCCGCCTCGCCCAACGCGCTGCCCCGGCCTCTAATAGCTGTAATTATATGACCTTCTTGCACGTTGCCATTCGTTTATTTTCGTACGATGCCAACTTTCTTTTTTTTTCTCTCGTGGAGGAAAGCGGGAGTGGGAGAAGGGAGAAGGGGGGGGGAGGGGAGGGAAGGGAGAGGGAGAAGGGGCGGGAGAAGGGAAGGGGAGGGAGAGGGAGAGGGAGAGGGAGAAGGGAAAAAAGGAGAGGGGGAAAAGGTTGGGGGGGGGGAGGGAGAGGAGAGGAAAGAAAGGGAGGGAAAGGAGAGATAAGGGGAGGGGAATGGGGGAAAGGGGAGAGGGGGGGGGGGGGGGAAAGGGGGAAGGGGAGGGAGGGATGGAAGGGAGAAGGGGAGGGAAAAAAAGGGTGGGGGGGTGAGGGAAAAAAGGGTTGAGGGTAAGGGTGAGGGAGAAGGTAAGAAAGGAGAGAGAGAGGATGAGCGTGAGGGAGAGGGTGGGGGAAGGAGAGGGAGAGGGGGTAAGAAGGTGAGGGGGGGAGAGGGAAGGGGGGGGGGAGAGAGGGTTAAGGGGGGGGGTGGGTGAGGGGGGGGAGGATTTAAAAGGAAAAAGGGAGAGGGGGGGAGAAGGAAGGTGGGGAAAAAGAAGGAAGGGGAAAGGGAAAGGGGGAAAAGAAAGTGAGGGAGAGGGAGAAGGAAGGGGAAGAGGATAGGAGATAGAGGAAGAAGAAACGAGAGGGAGAAGGAGACGTAAAGATAAAGATAGACAAATAAGTAGGCAGGCAGACAGAAAAAGACAGAGATCATATAACAGAAAAGTAAACAAGAAATTAAGGTGACGCCTCAGAAGAAAAGACAAGAAACAAGAAAAACAGGCAAGGAAGGAAGGAAAAAGACAAAAGGAAATAAAATGCGCAAAGTCAACAACAACAAAAAGAGAAGAGGGGAAAAAAAAAAGGGGAAAAAGAAAAAAAAGAAGAATGAAAAAGAAAAATAAAGAGAAGAAAAGGGGAGAAGATAAAAAAAAAGAAAAAGAAAAAAAAGAAAAAAAAAAAAAAAGAAAGAAAAGAAAAAAAAAAGGAAAAAAAAAAAAAAAAAAAAAAAAAAAAAAAAAAAAAAAAAAAAAAGGGAAAAAAAAGGGGAAATTTTAAAGGGAAAAAAGGAAGGGGGAAAGGGTTTGGAAAACCCAATTTTTTTTTTCGGGTTTGTGCTCGCATTTTTTGTTTTTTGGAAAAGGGTTTGTGTAGGACATGGGGCAAAAGTAGAAGGTAAATATAGGGGTTTTGAGAAGATTTGTGATTTATGAAATTAATCCTGCAAAAACCCAAAAAAAAATCCCCTTGAAACTTATTCATTTTTTGGTTTTTTTTACGTGAATAATGAAAATAAATGCATTTAGTGGCGTTTAATTGTGGAGTGGTGAGGGAAAAACAATGAGGCACCTGCGCTTCCTCATCTCATCCTCATCCCGCATCTCTTGTGTCTTGTTGTGTGGTGTGGGGGGGGGGGGGTTTGCTGCATCTCCGTGGCTTTCGTGTATTGTGTGGAATCGGTCTCGTTATGATGTGTGGTAAATGGGGTTTGTTATTTTTTTTTTTGTTTGCATGTTAACGTTCGCCGTGTGTAGTGTAAGGTCGGGTATAGTGAGACCGAGAGGGGAAGGACCGTGCGTGCGTATAGAGACTACTTCTCTCGTCTCTCGTCTCTCGTCTCTCTCTCTCTCTCTCTCTCTCTCTCTCTCTCTCTACCCCTCTCTCCCTCCTCTCCTCCTCTCTCTCTCTCTCTCTCTCTCTCTCTCTCTCTCTCTCTCTCTCTCTCTCTCTCTCCTCTCTCCCTCCCTCCCTTCTCCCATCCCTCCTCTCCCTCCTCTCTCTCTCTCCCCCCTCTCTCTCTCTCTCTCTCTCTCTCTCTCTCTCTCTCTCTCTCTCTCTCTCTCTCTCTCTCTCTCTCTCTCTCTCTCTCTCTCTCTCTCTCTCTCTCTCTCTCTCTCTCTCTCCCACTCTCTCTCTCTCTCCCACCTCTCTCTCTCTCTCTCTCTCTCTCTCTCTCTCTCTCTCTCTCTCTCTCTCTCTCTCTCTCTCTCTCCCTCTCTCTCTCCCTCTCCCTCTCCCTTTCTCTCTTTTCACCTCAGGCCCGAACGCCAAAAACAGTTAACGCCCAATCTCCCCCCCCTCTCCCTCCTCCCTTCCCCTCCCCCCTCCCGTTCAGTATGCCGTCTCCCTT
>NC_051390.1:4064198-4066698 GCF_015228065.2 Penaeus monodon | reverse complement strand
TGTATTTGATATCAGAGTGTTATATATGATAACGGTTTACAATACGTTTTTTTTTAAATCTAACAGGCCGCTTTTACACACAAAAATACTTATTAGTTATTTTTAAGGAGATTCTTATTTATCTGTTTTTTCGTTACTTTTTAAGCTTCTAAAACAACATTATGCTAGTCTTAAATACTTTATGTAGATATGTATAATAAATATTTGTATGAAAATATGGAAATGTTTTTATTGGCTGATTCCGTTATGTATATTAGAAAAATGACTCACATGCTAAGACAGACAGAGACGCGTAAAAACACATTCTCTCTCTCTCTCTCTCTCTCTCTCTCTCTCTCTCTCTCTCTCTCTCTCTCTCTCTCTCTCTCTCTCTCTCTCTCTCTCTCTCTCTCCTCTCTCTCTCTCTCTCTCTCTCTCTCTCCTCTCTCTCTCTCTCTCTCTCTCCTTCTCTCTCTCTCTCTCTCTCTCTCTCTCTCTCTCCTCTCTCTCTCTCTTTGCTCTCTCTCTCTCTCTCCTCTCTCTCTCTCTCCCCTCTCTCTCTCTCATCTCTCTCTCTCTCTCTCCCCTCTCTCTCTCTCTCTCTCTCTCTCTTCTCTCTCCTCTCTCTCATCTCTCTCTCTTCTCTCTCTCTCTCCTCTCTCTCTCTCTCCTCTCTCTCTCTCTCTCTCTCTCTCTCTCTCTCTCTCTCTCTCTCTCTTCTCTCTCTCTCTCTCATTCTCTCTCTCTCTCTCTCTCTCTCTCTCCTCTCTCCACTCTCTCACTCTCTCTCCCTCTCTCTCTCTCTCTCTTCTCCTCTCTCTCTCTCTCTGTCTGTCTGTCTGTCTGTCTCTCTCTCTCTCTCTCTTTTATCTATCTATCCATATTGAAGGTCTCCACATGAGGGAATTACAACACGCATCCCTCTATAATATTTAAGGCCACGAACACGTACAGTAAAGTACGACGTAACATCCTCTTTACTCAGGAGTCGTCAACAAGTCACAATGTCTTGCTTGGGGGACAGACCCATTATAATCCACGAGGCAGCCAATGAGTTGTTGCTAGGTAACAAGTGTGAGGTACCAACACGTTATGACGGCAGCTCACATGGCAGTGTATATACTAATATCTTTTAAACACACTGCTACATGTACTGAAAGAAAGTTAAGCATTGATGGACATCTGGGCAGATAAAGCATTGTGCAGGGGGTGACAAACAGTTGTAAACTAGTGGGCAGTGACTCTCCATTGATTTTGGAGGTGAACGGAGATAGTGTGTGGCATTCCATGTCATAGAATAAGAGCTTCAATACCTTTACTAAACTCCCCGACTTGACCTGCAGAGGAGGATCTTCTGAAAATACCCACACATTAGTCTACCACGTGGTTTCGGGGTCAATCTGATAAATCCCGGTAACTTTGAACCTCTCCATTGAACCTTATCAGTCGTTTCTCTGCTCTCCATCTTGGTTCGTCTCTGAGTAACTGTAAATCTTGGATCCCGACAGCACAGATTTCAACAACGCCCTCTTTTCCAGTGTTTATTAGTCCCCTGAATCACGAAAACAACCATTCTGGAATCCTGCACTTGCTTCCTTCCACACAGCAGCATAATCCTCTTAAGCGTCCTTCCCTTGGTTCATCTTCAAGACTCCCACTGTCGCTCTCACATTCAGCAAACCAGACGGGGAAGGGAAGGACGATAGTCTGCGGAGGCCAGATCCAGCTATTCGAAGGTCCGCCGCTGATCGAAGACACACAGGAAGTCCTAATGCTTTAATTGTACATGTATTTCTTTAACTAAAGCACTAATGTATCACCTCCGATTCCCAAATGTGAGTGTATTGTGGTACAGGTTATCCCAAGCCGTTTAACATTTCTTCATGGAGTACATAACTACTGGTCATAATTGTTGATATTAGTGTACCTAGTTTTCCAAGATTATATTAATCGATCAAATGTATGAATATATACATGTATATATGACATTTTTTCTACTAATCAGGGGTTATAATCAAATAATGATTATACTGTAGGTCGTAGAAATTAACTTCAGTAATGTCTTAGATCATGAAGAAGAGAGAGAAATTAGTGCAAGCGGTTTGTGGTGAGATAACAGACGTTTTTCTGGTGACAGACGGACACTAATTTCTCCATCGTCAGGAAAGAAAACATGCTCATAGCAACCGTTTTCTCTTTAGCGAAACTACATATTCATTTTCGACGGTACAGTGACAGTGAGAAGAGCACAACTCGTAACAGTATTTACTCCGGAACTCGACCGTTTGAGAACCCCCTCCCCCGAGCTCTCTACCCCCCCCCCCACTTTACAGGATTTGGTGCATGACCCCACCCCCCCTCTCTTCTACTCCGTGATTAACTCCTGACGAGACGACACGCGTGCATGCTTTTATGCACACGAATGCATGCTTGTATTGTTTGGGATGCGTGGCATACACACCCCACAAACACGTATCCACCGCTGGCCTAGAATACTCTCAACATCCAGAGTTCACACCCC
>NC_051390.1:4054198-4056698 GCF_015228065.2 Penaeus monodon | reverse complement strand
TTCCTTGTGTTAATGTGAAGTGTTTGGATGTGTGATGAAGTGACTTTCTTCGAGAGAAAATACAGTAAACTTTGATTTGCGCTTTGGAATTGTGTGCCATAATTAGCGATCCGCACAATGAACCGGAAAGCATTTATCCTGCTGCTCTTTACAGGTAAGATTTCCACGTACTAAATGAGGATCTGATATAAAAAAAAATGATGAGATGAAGGAATTCGGAAAACTTCTTGTCCATGAATTTGCTTTGTCTGTCCTTAATTAGAATTCAATTTCTTATGTGGGTAATTGTGTTGTGTTTATTTTAGAAAAGAAAGGAAACGCATTTTAAGCAAAACCTGCACACACAGGAAAACTCTTGAGAAAAAAATATAAGTATATATGTATCTCTCGACAATTGACACTCGCATGTAGCAACGCCTTGTCACGCATAATCTAAGGCCATAAGGAGTATTATCAAATATAATTAGATCTACCGGTGCCTTGGGCGACGCCGTGTGATGTGTGTTGCGTGGCGTACGTATTTTAGACTCTGGCTTGACACGCACATGCTCACACACACGCACGTACATATACAGAAATGCGCACGTATATATACATATCTCTATCACTCAATTGGTCAGTCAGTCAATCAAACAATCTGCCAGTCTATTAATTTATCTGTGAATATATCTTTGAATAAACATCCACACATCCACACACGCACGCATGTACGCTCGCACGCACGCTCGCACACACGCACGCACGCACGCACCCACACACACACACAAGCACAAACACAAACACTCATACACTCACACACACAGACAAACACACAGACACACACACACACACACACATACACGCTGTGAACCAGACAACCATCCAAGCGTTACGGGTCACGTGGTTTGAGTCCATAGACGTGGGCGTTGTGGTGATCTGTAAACGTGCTCAAAAGGGCAGTAAAACTTCGATGAAATATCTCTTCAATCTCCGGCGCTGAAAATTTCCGCGGTGGACGGACGGCAGAATCTTGTGGCAATTGTGACTTTGTGAGTTGGCGGTATTGCAGCCAAGTGACTCTCGTTTGCCGTTTACTCCGTTGCTTGAAGTGTGCATTTTTTTTGAGTCGAAAACAAACTCGGATGAGGTCAATTCTTTGGGATATAAAAGTTAAAAAAACACGACGGTAGATATAATATATATTTTTTTATCACCTTAGCAACTTGCCGTTATATAACCTTTTACGTGACTCAAAAAGATCACTCGGAAAAAAAAACAGCAGTATTATCGTTGAAAATTGGATTGTTAGTCTTGAAATTGAGGTAGCGATGTATGATGTGCGTCGATGATATAGTAAACGTGTATCATTTACGAGTTCTGTTTTTTTCGTGTATTTTCAAAGGAAGTGCGGTCTAGATGATGGACTAAATACATAATTGACCTAAAGGCTCACTGAAAAGGAAAACGAATTTCCTTTCGGGTGAACTCAAGAAACCACAGACCAGTGTTTGACCAAGTAGTGAACATTCCTTGAGATTCAACATGAGTATGCTTTTAAAATAACGAATTACTTGCATATTTGGTACTAAAAATATGCACATAAGGACTGCTGTATTTCACTCCATCATGTTACAATAGAAAAGAGGGAAAGAGTTTTCCGTAGCTGAAACTAAAACAAAGATCTTTTCCCGGAATACTTTCGAAGCAGATAAATGATCCTGAGAAGAAAGTTAAGAATAGAGACTAAACTTCGTTCTTTGCCATTAATTTTTCTTTTGTTTTCACTATTTAGGTAACGAATCGTTTTTGCTATAACCGTTATTATTGTGAGTATATGAACGTATAAAATTGTTTATAGCTACCGGCATATAAGATATTATGTAATGGATAGCAGCAATGATGTCGAAGGCCAACACAATGGATATTTCAGAATAAAGTTTGTAACGAAAGAAAATAAAAAGCTTAAATCAAAATATCTGTTATCCGATGACCATATATGCCACATAAAATCCATCTATAGGAACATTAATGGAAATATATGTTTTTTTTTTTTTTATTACGCAACTGATGATACACAGTTTTAGTTTATCATCTCACTTTTTACTGACATTTGCCGCAAGCCGAGCGGAAAAAAAATCTTGAAGGATGTAACGGGAGTCATCTATTGTAAGAAGATATTAGAGAAAAGAGTTTTAAAGTTCAGTAAAACCATGAATGGTGTATGGGATGGAGACTCTACCACGAGGAAGATCAGATAGATGTGGCGGAAAGGGAGGTGAATAGAGTGACGGAATGTGAACAGGGTAGGAAAGGTACATGCCAGGAAGAATGCGAAGGAGGTACTTGCGTCGAGAAAAGGACAAGAAACAAGATTGAGTTGGTATAGGGACACGGAGAGAGGCGTTTAGGGGAGGCAGAATGATGGAGGAAGACAGAAATAGAGGCCTACGAGAGAACTTTGAGGATGCTGTGGGAGAGGCTCAGAGCAGCGAGACTATATGAAGTTCATTATGATGTACAT
>NC_051390.1:4041698-4049198 GCF_015228065.2 Penaeus monodon | reverse complement strand
CATCTCTTTTTAAATATTCTTGATGACTTGTATATGCACCATATTATAGTCGTGAAAAATGCATTACTTTTGAGATGTCTGAATAAAAAAAAGAAAGAGAGAGAGAGAGAGAGAGAGAGAGAGAGAGAGAGAGAGAGAGAGAGAGAGAGAGAGAGAGAGAGAGAGAGAGAGAGAGAGAGAGAGAGAGAGAAGAGAAAAGAAAAGAAAACTTCAGTAAAAGTCTTAAATAAAGGGAAGGAAAGGTATGGTTATAATAAGACTGACAGTAGTGATGATTATCATTATGATGGAAATGATGGTGATGATAATGATGAAAATGTTCGTGATTATGATGTTAGTGATAATGTGATAATGATGATGATGAAGATAATCGTATTTACAATTATTGTGATAATGATAAGGATAATCATAACAGTGTGAATGGTGAAGGAGATAAAAGTTAATAACATTGATGAATACATCAGTATTAATGATAATAAGTAATACGATAATGATTATTAGCAACGGGGATGACAGTGATAATGTCATGAAAATACAGACGAGGACAGGGATAATAATAATGGAACAAGAAAAATAGGGAATATAATAATAACGATAAAAAAGAAAATCGCAATAAAATAGAGAGAGAGAGAGAAAAAAACGAAAAATCCACAGCAACTCCCTTATGACGTCACGAAAATACGAACGAGGACAATAATAATAATAAATAATAATAATGATAATAATAATAATAATAATAATAATAACAGAACAAGAAAAATAGGAAACATAATAACGGTGATAAAAGGAGAAGAAGAAGAAGAAAAAAAGAAAATCACAAAAAAAAAAAAAACGGAAAATCCACAGCACACTCCCGTTATGACGTCACAGCCTTCTGACAGATCGTTATAATTCCCTGACAGAAAAAAAACCCGGTCGAGTTTAGCAAATTGGGCAATTTATCGTGATTATATAATTTTCGTCTTTGAAGAATAAAGACCTGACGACGACAGAATGGAAATGCACCGTCGTGTAGCATAAGCATTCCAACGGGGGATTATTGAACACGGAAATTCAGTCGTTTATACTTTTTCCCCTTTTATCGTATTTGATCCTTTGTTGCATCGATTCGTTACAACAGCGGCGTAGATTCTAAACCCAGATAACTTTTGACATTTGATAGGTTCTGATTATCTGAATAGATTGATCGATGTAACTAAAAGATGCTGAGGTTGTGAGTTTTAATAATTTCTGTAAAATAACTGTAATGCTCTGTAATTGTTATTATCGCATATGCATATATGCATATATGTATATGCATATACGTTTTTTTTTTCTCAATGTGATAGTGAAAACAAATGCCTATCGCTTATAAAAACATAACTTAGAATCCTGCACTGCAGGTTTTTTTTAAGTTAGTTCCAGAAAAAAATGAAGATTTCAAAATCACACATACCGTTCCCGTGCTTTATGAAGTAACGGCATTTCCCTCTAGACAGATGCCGAATATGTAATGTAATTGCAGCCTCCCTCTCAGCCCGCGTTATATGTGTGGCCTCGCGAAAAACGCTTCTCTTCGAGTAATTCAAGTCACTAAATCTCCTGAGTCCCGCCACATGCTCATGCACGACTAAACACATACGTATGAGCATACGTGCACACGCTAAAACATACGAGTACAACCCACACTCAATGTAAACCTATGAGCGAACATACCTGTAGGACCCCGAAAGGTGGGCCCTACGAGAGTACGGTAGATGGCGCGCTTGAGGGGTAAGGTAGATAACCAAGATGTCTTGACTCCTTTATTGAAGATTAATGATGGAATGTGGCTGCTTCTAAGAGTGAGGTGTCCTGCCTGTCATATTGTACAGTGATCTAAGGGTGTCTATGCGTCCCGTTTTGACAACAGGAGATGCACAAGAAAGTGTTACAACTATATATAGCTCTTGTGGAAGGGGATAGACAACACAACACTGGAATGTCTAGTGTGACAAAAAGAGATGAATAATCAGGTAAAGTAATGACCATGCGTATATGCATATGTACGACTATATATATGTGTCAAGATACGTAAAATATGTAGAATGAAACAATATTATATAGTTGTAGTTGGGTTATAATACCCACCCACACAGAATCGCTTTGCCTCTGACATTGTGTGTGTGTGTATGTGTGTGTGTGTGTGTATGTGTGTGTGTGTGTGTGTGTGTGTGTGTGTGTGTGTGTGTGTGTGTGTGTGTGTGTGTGTGTGTGTGTGTGTGTGTGTGTGTGTGTGTGTGTGTGTGTGTGTTGTGTGTGCAAAACAACTTGAAAAAGAGTTATAAACTAATAACAGGCTATTAGATTGTCCGGTATAATAGCCTCTTGTTCGACATATTAATTACGACTCATTAATTCATGCACTTTGATATAAGCATTATCTGATCACAACTATTTATTTATGATAAAAGCGAATACACTTTAGCAATTTTAAAACTTTAAAGGTGCTGTTTTTTGTGTGAATACTTTTCTTTTTTTTAGATACATCAAATAATTAATTGAATAAAAGTTATGGGAAACTGCAAATACTTTTTCTTTCAAAAAAACTGTAGCTGAAAGTACACTCTCTAAACGTTAGGATTTTACATAATTAACAACATCGCATAACCTCATTAAATATACGTTGCTCACTTTTTTTTATCCTTCTCCCTCTCTCCTTCTCTTTCCACTCGCCTTTCTTTCTCCAATTCTCCCACTTGTTTCCTCCCCTTACTCTCTCTATCACTCTCTCCCTTTCTCCTTCCTCCCTTCCTTCCTTCCCTCTTGCCTTCCTCTCTCACTGCTCCTCTCCTTTCTTCCCTCCCTTCCTCTCTTTCTCTCTCTCTCTCTCTCTCTCTCTCTCTCTCCTCCTCTCTCTCTCCTCTCTCTCTCTCTCCTCCTCTCTCTCTCTCCTCTCTCTCTCTCTCCTCTCTCCTCCTCTCTCTCTCTCTCTCTCTCTCTCTCTTCTCTCTCTCTCTCTCCTCTCTCTCTCTCTCTCTCTCTCTCTCTCTCTCTGATTAAATTGAGATTGATAAATACCCTCAATTGATCGTTAGCAAATTATAAAGATATATAAGATATAATCCCGAAAAAATATATTACCAATTTTGAGATAAAAGGACCTGCAAACTGGTGAAAATGAGTGGGAATGTGACAGTGAAATGACTATATGGATATAACGTTTTATATTTTGAATCTATACAGGGAATTTCCTCTATGGCAAAAACATTCTATTGAACGCCGGAAAACACGTAAATGTTCAAAACACTGATGTTATCTCTAAAATACTTTGACCTGTTTGGGCAACAAATAGACTCCATATATATATCATTTTGTTTAAATCGCTTTACCATATTTTAGATTTAGTATTTGATTAAATAAACGATTGAAGTTGTTAGTTGATATTCTCCTGCTGTTATCATTATTATTGTTTTTTGATTATCTCAATAAGTACTTTATTGATGTGAGTATAATTTTTTCATTCCGTGTGTGAAGGTCAGGATACTTTTATATTTTTTCTCTATAACAAAAGATTGGTTCGTCTGTCTTTTGATTTTTCGTTGTATTGGCCGACTCTCTGTCTCTCTATGTCTCTGCTTCATTTCTTTCCTCATTTTGTATCTTCTTAGTTATCCATTCTTCTTCGCTTTTCCATTATTTTAGAGTTTGTTTTTATTACTCCCTCTCTCTCATTCTCTTCCACTTTATTTTTGTTCGTCATCCTTTCTTTCTCTCTTTCTCTCTCTCTTGCTCACTTGCTTGTTTTTCTCCCGCTCTCCTCTCTTGTCCTCTTCCCGCTCTCCTCTCTTTCTCCATTCCTCCTACTCTTTTCTTTCCCCTTTTCCCTCCTTCACTCCCTCCCTCATTCCCTTCCTTCCTTTCTTCTCTTCCTCTTTCCCTGTCCCTCCCTCCCCACCCTCTCTCTCTCTCTCTTTCTCTCTCTATCTTTCTCTTTCTCTCTCCCGCCCACTCTTTTTCTCTCCATTTCTTTACCTATTCCGTCCTGAAGGTTTCTAATTTTGTGTTATCTGTCTGCCATTATAATGAATCCTGTTGTTGTGTTACCAACCTTTTTGCAATAATCACAAAGTACTTAGTAATAACTATCTGCAATAAAATACTTTCCGTGTTGCAATATTGACATCGTAATTAGTTCCGTGTTCATAAAGCCGCAAAACAAACACGACTACGAAGCAGCGCCGCAAAAAAACAACAAAATGTTTCTCGGCTTATTACAAACTCGAGACCCAACTTTACTGCACACTGTAAGAAACGCAGCATGAACTGAATATCAAAATATTAATTATCCTAAGAGATTTGCACACACGCCTTCCCACTGCACGCCCCTCGCTCTGCCTTCCAGCTCACGTCCCGCTTGTGCTTGGCGTCGACGAAGGTTCGGGAGCGATGCCTCAGGCCCCTGGGCTTGCTCCCGCTTCCCGGAACCAGCCCGAAGGAACCGGCGATTCCCAGAAGCGCCGGGAGGAGCTAATGGCACGTGAGGAACAGACGGCGAGCGGAGAGGAGAGGGAGATTAAGGACACGGCGGCTGCTGGGGACGCGGAGACGGCCGAGGGCGACGGGAAGGAGCCGGTCAGCGACGTCCCGAAGGCGCCTGCCACTCGCACTGGAGGACGAGGCGCTCCTGAAGAGTATTGATCAGCTGACGACGAGCTTCAAGACGTACATACACAAGTGAGTTTCTCTGCTTTTGTCTCGTTGTAAGACTGAATGAATACAAACCAATAAACCCCCATTACCTGTGCCTACGAACAATTCCTCAATACCTTCGCCAAACTACAAAAACAAACAAAGGGAAACGCAGACACTCCAACACTCCCACCCCCCCTCCACCCCCACCCGTGAACCCTGACCCCAGACGCGTCCCAGCGTTTCCCAGACCCTCCTCCTGACGATAACAACTACGCGTTCTCTCTCTCCTCCCCCCCCTCCCCCCGCCACAGCACCAACGCGACGGAGCTGCAGCAGGTCGCCGCCCGCACCATCGCCCTCAACATCCCCCAGCTGCCCCTCTTCGGCAACCTCTTCGGCCTCTCCTCGGACTCGGTGGGGACCTCGCTCGCCTTCGCCCTCTTCCTCGGCTGGCCGCTCCTCCTCGGCGCGCTGTACCTCGCCCTCATCCTCCTCTACCCCAACAGGCGCAGCGACAGCTATTTCGAGAAGTGAGTGGGATAGGGATGGTAATGATAATGGTAATGATAGTGAAGGTGATAATGATAATGATACAGGTACTGATAACGATAATGAAGATGATATTGACTATGATGATAATGTTAATGATAATGAAAGTGATAATGATAACGATAAAACTAATGATAATAATGATAATAATGGTAATAAAAACAATAATAATGTGATGTTATTAATAATGATGATAATGATAATAATAGTAATAATAATAGTAATGATAATTATGTTTGATATAATAATAGTAATAATAATAATGATAATAATGATGATGATAATGATAATAATAATGATAATAATAATGATACCATTACAAATAACGATAGTAATAAATACAAAGAAAGAAAAATGAATGAAAAATGAATGGATATGCCAATAATAATCGGAGCCAAAACATAACATGGAACCGGAGGCGAGCAGATCCAGGAGATGAACCGACGCAGTTAAGACGGTTCATTTTCTATTTTCTTCTCTCCATGGCAATTTACACCTGTTTTCTTTTGTTTGCATTATATATTATATATCTACACACACACACATATATATGTGTGTGTGTTTATATATGTATGTATATATATACATATATATATATATATATATATATATTATATATATATTATATATATATATGCATATATTATATATATATATATAATCAATATATATATATATATATATATATATATATTATATATATTATTATATATATATATAATATATATATATATATATATTAATATTTATATATATATATATAATATATTATATATATATATATATATATATATTATATATATATATATATATATTATATATATATATTATTATATTATATATATATAATATATATATATATTATAGTATATGTATATATATGCATGTATATGTATGTATATATGTATATAGAAAAAATGAATATGACTGATCCAAGGAAGGTTTTGGGGAAATATCGACAAATCACAATCTTTCTCCTTTTTTAATATCATTCTTTTTTCATTATTTCCTTTTAGCCTATATATTTCTGATGTTCTAGAGTCTTCATCGCTATACAAGTATTTATGTATATATGTTTAAATATCTGCAGAACCAGCGGTAGATTTCTTTTGGAAGAAGATAGGTAGATACAGAAACAGACAGACCAATAAATACTAAACAGACGCACGCATAAATCGATAGACAGATAGGTAGATAGATAGACAAGAAGGCAGGCAGAGAAATGCATAAATAGATAGATATGCAGACGAATAGATCAAAAGACAAACAGGTAAATAGATAGACAGACAGATATATATAAGAAGATAAATAAATAGATAGATAGATAGATAGATAGATAGATAGATAGATAGATAGATAGATAGATAGATAGATAGATAGATAGATAGACAGACAGACAGATAGATAGATAGATAAATAGATGGATAGATAGATAGATAGATTGATAGATAGCCAGATGCTGAGAGATTAAAAATATCCAACAAATATTTCACTCCATTATTCCACGAGCGAAGCTAAATTCACCGCGCTATACATCGTGAAGACTATCACACGAAATATCTAAAATCACAACATTAAATCTTTGAGGCGGATAGATCAACGTATAAATAAAAAAATAAACAGATCGATCAGACAGGTAAACAAACAGACCGAGATTTAGATTAACATGAATGCCCAAAACATTTCATTTAAAACATTGGATCCTTGACAGTAAAATGCTATTTTAAACTAGTAGGCATCCACCTTGGAAACGCCCTTTAAACAGAAGACACCGTTAACACGTAGCTTAACACTGTTTTGCTGCTCTGACCAACAGCACTAAGATCTCTGCAGTAGAAATTGGAACGAGAAAGTCATAACACATAATTCCAGTCTTTTCTGTATATTTTTTTTTCGTTTTTTTCTTCGTTTTTTTTTCGTTTTTTTTTTATTCTTTTAATACCGTGCGAAGGCTTAAACCCAAATTGAAAGTGGAAGGGAAAATGATGGAATGCGATATTTAATGACTTCGTGATTCTTCGGGTTGGTGAGTTTTTTTTTTAAATTCATTTATTTTTTTTTCCTTTTTATCCTTATTGTTATTCTTTTTCTTTATCTTCTTTTTTTTTTTTCTTCCTCTTCTTTCTTCTTTTCCTTTTCTTCTGCTTTATTTTCATTTAATTTCTTTTTTCTGTTGAATTTTTGTCTCTTTGTCTCTGTCTGTCTGTCTCTCTCTCTCTCCTCTCTCTCTCTCTCTCTCTCTCTCTCTCTCTCTTTCTGACCATTTTATTTCCTCTATGTACTCTTTTACTTATCTTT
>NC_051390.1:4031698-4034198 GCF_015228065.2 Penaeus monodon | reverse complement strand
GAAAACTTATATTCTTTTTCTAAGCAGCAAAGCGTTTGTCTTTTGGTGATGGGAGAGTCAAATTTCCTACAGTTTGTTTCTGTTTCGGTGTTTGTTAGATTAAGAGTATAAAACCATGATTTTTTTTTATATAATTCATTCACTATTCATGAGTGTTACATTTTCTTTAAAATAACTATTTTATTAATACACACGCGAACAATCACATATATATGTTCCGTATATATATATATATATATATATATATATATATATATAATATATATATATATATGTAAATATTATAATTTTTTTATGTGTATATATATATATATTTTTATGTATTATATATATATATATATATATATATATAATATATATATATATATATATATATATATTATGTATAATATATATATGTTTATATATATATATATATATATATCTATATATATATATTATATATATATATATATATATATATATACATGTGTTGTGTGGTTGTGTAGTCGGTGGTGTGAGTGTGACTGTGGTGTGTGTGTGTGTGTGTGTGTGTGTGTGTGATGTATATATATATATATTATATATATATATATATATATATATTATTATATATATATATATATATATATATATATATATATATATATAGGGGTTGGAGGGAGGGAGAAGAGACTTATAGGCATATAGTGACGAAGGATGGGAGGGAAAAGAGGTAGAGAGGGAGGTGGGGAGAAGAGAGAAGATGGGAAGAACAGGGAAGAATGGCAAGGAGGGATAAGGGCAAGAAAGAGGGAGATGGGATAAGGGGAGAGAGGAATAGGAGGGGGAAGAGTCTATGTCAACAGCAAGAAAACAAAATGCATAAGTAGTTTCTAACTCCTTCTGTCATTTAGGAGCTCTTGTTCCCTCAGATGCTCGTTGCAGGAAGGAAATCAGACGCGGATTCGGACTAGCGAAAGATGCTTTCTCCAAACTCCGGAACATCCTAACAGACCGTAAACTCTCAGTGAAATAAAAACTAAAAAAACAACAACAACAACAACTTTGTACGGTCGATTCGTTAAAACCTTTGTATGGTCGATTCTCCTATATGGTTGCGAGTCCTGGACACTGACGGCTGAAAATCGGAGCAATATAGAGGCCTCTGAAATATGGTTCTACCGCAGGATGTCGTTGCGCTCCCCTTGCCCCGACCGAGTGGCCAACGAGGAGATCCTCACAAGAGTCGGACAGGGACGCGAGCTTCTAGAAGTGATCCGAGTACGATAATGAACTTCCTCGGATATTCAGATGATGTGTAAAGGCACATTAGAAAAACCTTAGCCTAAGCGGTAAAATTGGAAGGTATGGAGGTAGGCTGAGAATAACACTCCTCGACATTTCAAATATACAAACACTTTCATACCGACAACGTGAAACATGGTACCAAGTAGCTCGTCAAACACCGCACAGAAAGAATATATATATATATATATATATATATATATATATATATTATATATATATATATATATATATATATTATATATATGCATATATATATATATATATATATATATATATATATATATATATATATATATATATATATATATATATATATATAAACACACACACATATATACATATATACACATGTGTGTGTGTGTGTCTATGTGTGTGTGTATTCCTTCTTATTCATGAAACGAAATGATCACTGGGCTGATCAGCCGTGGCATTCCCAAACAATCATATTTGGGATTTGGTCAGGAGCTATCAAGTAAGCAAAGTAAAGGCCCCCAAGTCTTTTTTTCTTTCTTCGCAGTTCCTCCTCACTAGGAATGCCATGTCTGGCGTCTGTTCAGTCCGCCAGACATATTCTGCATCTGCCGTGAACTACCAGTTGCACTGATAAGGCCATCTGCAGACTCTGCTGCCCTGCCAACAGCTTCACCGTAACCCTGGCACGGGGAGCTCATAGGGTACTCTCCTTGAACCCCAGGCTGCAGTTTAATCCGCACCCCGTCTTTCCCATTTGGTACAAAAGGGATTATCGCCTAAATCATTAAATCCGTGATAATCCTCTGCTAGTTAACTGATCTTGTTAATCCATATTTTCTACAAGAGTTTCAGTGCATTTTTTGGATCTAAGTGTGTTCGGATTAATCTTACTCCTATGATTATCATCATTGTTTTTATCTTATCTTGCTTTATTAAACTTTGTGCTGAGGACCTTTCACTGAGCTGCAATGATCAACCCACTCGCTCGCTTTCCTGTTGCAGTCTTTATCGTAATTTTTTTTTTGGTTAGTTTTTTTTTAAATCCAATAACGAATTTTGTCTTTGTTTCCGTAAATACCATTTTCTTCTTCTGTTAATAGGCTTATAAAGTCTGTAACAATGTCTGTTGTTATAAAATCTACTTTCTTGTTAATATCTTAGATTAACGTTCAGGGTAATTCATAAAAAAAAACCTGGACTATGTCTGGATATGTCTTTCTGTCACTTCCCTCTTTTTATTGATTCACAAAATCATTTA
>NC_051390.1:4014198-4021698 GCF_015228065.2 Penaeus monodon | reverse complement strand
GCAAGCAAATAGTGGCCAACTCTCAGCTTCACAGTCGCCCCGATACGAGATTATAATGCGGTAGGCCTCGGGGACGCTGCCTGCAGAAGGTGGTGGAGGATAGTCGTCAGTCAGTCCTTCGTACAATGAAACATCGAGCTCTTTCCAGGGTGGTAATGAATGCTCCTCGTATTCTCCATGCTCAGTGATATCTCACCTGTTGAATGTTCCGTAATATAGCATGAAACGGGACACAGCTGAAAGAAATACTGAGACATGAGTCCAGCTGTTCGCAGTATAGAAATATTAGCGGAAGTTAGAAAGGCAGGTAAGGTCAGTGGATGACCAGGATATGTGAGGGCATCGGACTGCCTCACGAACACAGCCGCCGCAACATAGTGACCGCACGACATTCAGTCATACCCTGTCACCGTGCACCATATACATATATATATATATATATATATATATATAAAATATATATAATATTATATAATATATTAATATTATATATAATATGTATACACCCCACACACACACCCCCACCATACACACCCCACACATTTATATATATTATTTATAAAAAATATATATAGATATTATAAAATATTTTAGTATATATATTTATTTTATATATATATATATATATATAAATAATATATAAAAATAAAAATTAAAATATATAAAATATATTAAAATATTTTATATATAAGAAAAGATATTAAAAAAAATATCATTTTATTTTATATATATCGGTGTGTGTGGTTTTGGTGTGTTTCTAGTATTACAGGGAATATATATAAATAATATAATATATATTTTTATATATATATATATATAAAATAGAATAAAATAATATAATAGATTATAATAAGGGGGATAATAAATACAAAATTTTTAACTTTAAACATAGAAAAAAGATATATATAATATATAAATTAAAATTATATATTTTTAAAAAATATATATATAAATACACAAAATTATTTTAATAAAATGTAATATATATGTATACAGTATCTCCTCCTCTCTCTCTCTCTCCCCTCTCTCCTATAATTATATTTTAAATATATAAAATATATTATAAAATATATATTTTTATAAAATTATAATATAAAGAGAGAGGGGAGAGAGGAGAGAGAGGAGAGAGAAAAGAGGGGGAGGGGAGAGAAAAGAGGGAAAAGAGAGGGGAGAGAAGAGAGAGAGAGGGGGAAAGGAGGGGGGAAGGGGAAGAGAGAGGAGAGAGACAGAGACAGGGGGAGACAGAGACAGAGCCCAAAGGGAAAAAAAAAAGAGAAAGAGAGAGATAGAGATGGGAATAAAATTAGATAGTTTAAAAACAGACAGATAAAAAATAGATAGATTAGATAGATAGATAGATAGGAAGAAAAAAGGGGGAGGGGGAGAGAAGAGACGAGAAAAAACGAGAGAGAGAGAAAAAGGAAAAAAAAGAGAAAAAGGTTTAAAAACAAAATTTTAGGGTTAAATTTTTTCTCAGTGAGTTAGCTAACGCCATGATATCCAGTCCCTCATATTTCTGGCTTGCCCACCCAACCATAACCCAAGATTTAGATTTTAAGAGTTTTTGGACAAAACCCTCGAATGCCAGAAACGGGGGTTGCTATTAAAACAAAATTCGGGCTTCTGTCCTTTTTTTAAACCTCTTTTTTCTTTTTTTTTTTTCTTCTTTTTCTGTTTTTCCCCTAAGGCAGTTAGCGGGGAAACTGGGGTGAAAGCCAACCCCCTGGAGTGGTACCCCGGCCCGGGGGGAAGTTTGGGGGGAATTTACATTCCCTTTTATTTGCTGTTTTTATACCGTATATTTTTAAAATAAAAGAGGGGGTTTTTACGTTGTTTTCCAAAGAGAGGGGGGGAGGGGGGGAAAAGGGAGAAAAGGGGGAGGGAAAAAGGGAAGGGGGGGACCGGGGAAAAGAGGTGGGGGAGGGAGAAAGGGGGGAAGGAGGAGAGGGGAAGGTGGAAAAAAGGGAGGGGGGAGGGGGAGAGAGGGGAGAGAAAAGGGTGGAGAGAGAGGGATAGACGAGGAGAGAGAAGGGGGGGGAGAGAGGGGAGAGAGGGGGGGAGAGGGGAGAAAGGGGGAGAGAAAAGAGAAAGAGAGAGAAGGGGAGAAGGGGAAAAAGGGGGGAAGAGGGGGGAAGGGGGGGGGAGAGAGGGAAGGGGAAAAAAAGAAGAAGGGTAAAAAGGAAAAAAGAGAGGGGGGGAAAGGAAGGGGAAAAAAAAAGGGAAAGAGAGGAGAGAAAAAAACGAAATAAAGGAGAGAGAGAAAGAGAAAGAAGGGAAGAGAAAAGAACCCAAAAGAAAAGGAGAGAAAATAAAGAAAAGAAGGGAAAGATTTTTAAAAAAGGGGGAAGGGGGGGGGAGGGGGGGGGGGGAAAAAGGGGGAAAAAAAGGGAAAACAGGGGTGGGGGAAAAGGAAGGAAAAGGAC
Organism: Penaeus monodon; assembly: GCF_015228065.2. Classification (NCBI taxonomy): domain Eukaryota; kingdom Metazoa; phylum Arthropoda; class Malacostraca; order Decapoda; family Penaeidae; genus Penaeus; species Penaeus monodon. Next base: position 4,019,275 of record NC_051390.1, on the reverse strand, counting down.
GGATTAAGAGGAAAGGGGAAAGGGGGGGAAAAGGAAAAAAAAAAACCAAAAATTTAAAAAAGGAAGGGGAGGGTAAAAAAACCAGGGCCCGGGTTAAAAAAAACTAAAACTTTTTAAAAATCAACGACCAGGGGGGGGGTGGCCTCCCCCAAACCGCAGGGGAAGGGGGAGGAAAAAAGAAGGTATTAGAAGAAAGGGGGAAAAGCCGGGAAAGACGAACGGGGGGGAACAAAGGGGGAAGAGGAGCTCTCTCTTCCTCCTCCCTTTTTTCTCCACCCCTTTTTCTCTCTCCTCTCTTTCTCCTTTCTCCTCCTCTTTTTCCCCCTCTCTATTTTTTTTTTTCTCTTTTAACTCCCCCTCACCCCTTTTTTTTTTATCCCCTCCTTTTTCCCCTCTCCCCCCATTTTTCCCCCCCTTTTTCCCAGCTCTCCCCCCCCCCTCTCTCTCCTTGTTCCCTTTTTTCCCCCTTCCTTTCGTCGATCCGGGAGAACGGAACAGAATGATGATTTTTGAATTTAGAACAGCGGGGCTCTCGCAATTTAAACATATCGAAAAAAAAAAACCCCACCTTCTTCTCTCTCCCTCTCTCTCTCTCTCTCTCTCTCTCTCTCTCTCTCTCAAAAAAGAAAAAAAAAAACTACAAACAAATAAACAATCAAGCAACAAGTATTCACAAAATGATCCACCCTTGATTTCATTCGGCATTGCAGTGATATATTTTATCACATCAATGGCACTTTTCGCCACAAAGTTTTTTTTTTCTTTTTTTTATATTGTTATAGGCACATTCGTCATCTCAACAAACTATCACTATATATTATTACAATTACATCCGTCATCTAAACAGAATATCAGAATATATAATCAAAATTACAGAATTACACAATAAACGGAATGATATCAATATATATTATGATAATTACATCCATCCTCTAAAGAAAATATCAAAATATATTATCACAATTAAATTCATCATCAGAACAGAATATTAAATTGAGAATAAAAGAAATATCTGGTTGAATTTCCTCAAGAAAATAAGTTACAATTTTGTTAGAAGACATTATATAAAAAAAAAGATAATTTCGATTTTTTTTTAATAACAATAAATGATTATAAAGAAAATGATAATTTCGAGGTTCACTTTTATCATGTTCAGTTGTTCATATAAAGTAAATCCAACAATAAATTAATTTTATTATGGTAGTTGTCTGGCCTTAAGGAAATGAGTAAAAAAAAAAAAAAAAAAAAAAAAAAAAAAAAAAAAAAAAAAAAAAGCGTACACGATGGATATTACGAAGAGAAAATTAAAGGGTAAAGATTTGAGAGAAACAAAGAATAAAAAACATTGGAAACAAAAAGAAGAAGAAGAAAAAAGAGAGAGATACAAAAACAAAGCGCAAAATTAAATGAAAAAAAAAACGAAAATTGAAAATGCCTGAAAAAAGGAAGGAACCAAACAAATCAAATAAAAGAAAAAGAAGAAGAAGAAGAAGAAAAAAACACTATAAAGAAAACCAAAAGAAAAAAGAAAGAAAAAAAACAAAAAAAAAAAAAACAAAAACCAAAAACCAAAAAAACAAAACCCAACAATAAAAAAACAAAACCGAAAAATAACGAAAAAATAATAAAAACAAAGAAAAAGTAAAAAAAAAAAAAAAATCGGGCATGGCTGGAGTTCGCTCGCCTTCATCCTTTCCGCAAACAGCATTAGCTTGTTGGGTGTCACGGCAGGAAGGTCACAATGTTAGACTGTCGCCCTCGCTGGCCCTCGTGCGAGATCAGGGCTTTAGCGCAAAAGGGAGGAAAAAGAAAGAAAAGGTGAAATAAAAGAAAAAAGAAAAAGTACTGACTGAAGAATAACTGTTCTCACTCTCTCTCTCTCTTTCTTTCTCTCTATGTATCTATCTCAGTTCCTCCTTATCTCTCTCTCTCTCTTTCTCTCTCTCTCTCTCTCTCTCTTTCTTTCTCTCTCTCTCTCTCTTCTCTCTCTCTCTGTCCCTACCTTCTTCACTCCCTCCCTCTCTCTCTGGGTTTTTCTCTCCCTTCCTTCCTCCCCCCCCCTCTCTCTCTCTGTATATATCTATATATTATATTATTAATATATATATATTATATTATATATATATATATATATATATATATATCTATTATCTGTGTGTGTGTGTGTGTGTGTGTGTGTGTGTTTGTGTGTGTGTGTGTGTGTGTGTGTGTGTGTGTGTGTGTGTGGTGTGTTGTTGTTTGTAATGTTGCAAATATCCTCCTCTGTTTTTTCTTAATCCTATTTATTCAATTTTCCACTCTCTCTTTTGTTTTCTTTATTTCTTTCTATGCATCACTCTACCCATCTCTCTCTCTCTCTCTCTCTCTCACTTTTCTTTCTCCCTCTATCTGCTTCCCCATTTCTTTCTATCAAACTGCCTTCCTCACTGTCTCTCTGTTTCCCTCCCCTTCCTCCCTCTCTATCTGTCATCCTATCCCTCCTCTCTCTTTCTATCTCCCTCCCCCTCCTCTCTCTTTCTATCTCCCTCCCCCGCCTCTCTCTCTATCTCCCTCTCCCTCTCTCTCTATCTCCCTCCCCCTCCTCTCTCTCTTTCTCCCTCCTCTTCCTCTCTCTCTCTCTCTTTCTCTCCCTTCTCTCTTGCTTTCTCTCTCTCTCTGTTTATTTCTCCCTTCTCTCTCTCTGTTTATTCCTCCCTTCTTCTCTCTCTCTCTCTCTTTCTCTCCCTTCTCTCTGTCTCTGTTTATTTCTCCCCCGTACATCCACAGCCCATCTGTTTACTTAGTCCATGGATCGCGCTGACAGACAGCTCTTAAACCTTCACAAGCATCAAAGCTCGAGCGTGTACATTCCCATCATCACAGTCGATATATTCACGTTAATGATCATCAAATCAGACGTGATATCGTGCATTCCATAGCGAAACCAGCTGATTTATTGTGAAACATGTGTAAAGGGGATAGTCTGTGATCACTAATATATATATATATATATATATATATATATATATATATATATATATATATATATATATATATATATATATATATATATATATAATGTATATATATCTGTTTTCGACGATGTGTGTCCATCACATACTACTTTTCTACAAGAAGGGAAACATTAGCCGATTTCGCAACTTTGGGGGTAACGTTGCACGTCGTCACTAGATGGCAGTGCGAGCGGCGCGCGCAGGGGCCTCGAGCGCCTTCGTCCCCCAACTCCCCTTCTCAGTGTCCCTTGAGGATGAGGGGAGCTTGGGTCGCCGGCGGGAATGGATTAGCAGGACTCCTCTCTAATGGCTGCTCGGCCTCGTCCGCAAATTTACTTGGGCCTTTTCTCGCGGAAATCCTTTGGAGTTTGGTTCCCCGGCCATAACTCGCGCCGCTGCTGTTGGCCCGTGTTGTTGCTGCTGATTTTGCGGCAGCTGTTTGTGGTCGGCTCGAGGGATTAAACTCGTCGATCTGAGAGGAAATGCGCTTTCTTCGCTCAGAATAAACATTCCATTTCATGGCGCGATTCCCTTGTATTTGTAAGAAAGTTTAAAAACAGGTTCACATGATTTTTTATATTTTTTAGAATCATTCGCAAGGGTCGAGTCGCTGTTTCAGATATACTTACGGATAATCGCTTCAGATAAGGCAATAGCAATAGCCCAAAAAATATATATAATTAACAAAAGACTAAAAGTTAATTTGAAAGCAATTCCCCCTCTTTCCACCAATAAACCACGACCCAATAACGAATTTCGGATACTATTCAAAACGTACAACGTAAATTTTCGTACGAACAGCACTCAGTCACACGCGATCTGCACGCATACACAACATTAGCTCTTATTTGCACATCCTTTACACTGCGAATGAAGACAGTGCCATGCAAAATACAAGTGTTCATGAGTCGAAATGGCGTCCTCATGGTCGAAATTCCCTCGTCATGAACCACTGATGTACCTCATTCTACCTCATTTCTTCCCCCAACAATCACTTAATCACATCTCAGTTTCTGCTCCATTTCTCGTCTCTCTGTTCGTTCATTTCCATCTATTCGCAATTTGGGATTCTATTGTCTCTCTTTTTTTTTGTCTTTTCGGATGTTTTTTTTTCGTTGGATTGTTTGCGTCTATTTTTAAGCCTTTATTGTTTCGTTTTTGGTTTTGGTTTTTGGGTTTTATGTATTAATTCATACTTCGATTAGCTAATATATTTTTATTTTTCAGTGTTGCCTTATTTAGTACAGTAATAGTTAACCGTACTCTTTATTATCAATAATCATTATTATAACTATCAATTTTAGTGATATCTATAAAGATCTAAATTGCTGGTTTTGCTTGCCTTCCCCCTGGTGCCGTTAACTTTTGACATTTTCCAATTACGGTTTCGCCAGTCTCTCCCTTGCAAGACAGCTCACAGGACAGTCAACGAACACCGGCAAGATCAACGAAACACTTGCGTCTTGATATGAAGTATTATCAAGTTGCAGGTTATTGATGGAGAGCAGGACTTGGGGAAAAACAAAAAATAAAAACGAACGACGGTGAGCATCACTTCATGACGCGGAGAGAACATAACATACACAAGTCCTTCGCTAATGCAGAGATGATACTCTGATAACGAGCACAACGCCGACGTGGGGAGCAGCCCTGGCACCATCCCGACGCCATCACACCGCCATCACCGCAGGCTGGAGATCGCCGTCGCCACCATAGGCTCTGGCGAAGGACTAATGGAACCACTCTGCGAGGGAGGTCATCACAGGCCACAATAGCGAAGGCGGAGTTACCACTAACACACTCACGAGAGCGAGCCCTTTAGCACTACATTAATGGCGGTTTGGTGCGGCCGAGACAGAGAACATTGCGGTGCTGAGGTTAATAACAATTAAACTGAGTCATTTCCCGGTTAATGGTCTCCGTCGCGGGAAATGATACACATCTCATTGCGGCGCTGTGGACAGTGATGGTTGCTAGACATTGGCTCATCCGAGCTGCCACATTTCACGCCTCAGAAAAGGGTGAATTCTGTTTTTTATTTTTTCTATCTTTATTTTTATTTATTTATTTATTTTCTATTCTCA
>NC_051390.1:4006698-4009198 GCF_015228065.2 Penaeus monodon | reverse complement strand
GGGGACGGATATATCGCTGTATAGATATTCAGGTGTATATCTCTCTCTCTATTTATATATCTCTATATATCTATCTATATCTATATCTCTTCTTTTAACGGTAGGTTCATGTCTGAGCCGCCGTGGTCACAGCATGATACTTAATTGTAGTTTTCATGTTGTGATGCTCTTGGAGTGAGTACGTGGTAGGGTCCCCAGTTCCTTTCCACGGAGAGTGCCGGTGGTACCTTTTAGGTAATTATTCTCTCTATTCATCCGGGCTTGGGACCAGCACTGACTTGGGCTGGCTTGGCCACCCAGTGGTTAGGTAGGCATTCGAGGTGAAGTTTCTTGCCTAAGGGAACAACGCGCCGGCCGGTGACTCGAACCGTTGAACTCAGATTGCCGTCGTGACAGTCCGACGCTCCAACCATTCGGCCACCGCGGCCTTGACGATCATGGGCTTCCATGATTTTTCTTGGAATTTAGAGCGGTGGTTTGCCATTGCCTTCCGCCCGGTGTTTATATCGAGTCACCATCTCTATTTACCCGGCACTGACTTGAGCATGATACTTAATTGTAGTTTTCATGTTGTGATGCTCTTGGAGTGAGTACGTGGTAGGGTCCCCAGTTCCTTTCCACGGAGAGTGCCGGTGTTACTCTATTTATCCGGGCTTGGGACCAGCACTGATTTGGGCTGGCTTGCCCACCCAGTGGCTAGGTAGGCAATCGAGGTGAAGTTCCTTGCCCAAGGGAACAACGCGCCGGTCGGTGACTCGAACCCTTGAACTCAGATTGCCATCGTGACAGTCTTGAGTCCGATGCTCTAACCATTCGGCCACCGCGGCCCCCATATCTATATCTATATATATCTAAATGTATACCTATATCTATCTATCTATCTATCTATCAATATATATATCCATATATTTCTATATCTATATATATCTCTCTGTCTATCTACCACACACACACACACACACACACACACACACTTAGCTTCACACACAGAAAGAAGCATAAAATATCAAAGTCAATGATTTTATACATAAAAAAACGGTAAAAAAACAGCAAAAGTATACGTGGCTGAGCAACCACAAGCACTTAATACTTCTGTTTGTTATTTATGCATAATATATCTCTAAAACTCTTCAACTTACGTATATAAATCTCTAAAAATCTCATATGCCGGATTTATTCGAGATCGGTGGCTGATCGATGGGTATATTTAACCCAATAAGTTACGTAGGCTTAATGAGTTATATTAGGGAAAAAGAGTTAATTGTAAAGAGTAATTTCGAATTGGAAAGGCTAACCACGCAAATGTTTGGAAGTTTTGTATAGTGAAAATCACATTCACCTGATCTAACTCTTTCAGTCATAGTTCTCCAACTCAAATCAAAACAATTAAACAAACAAGAACACAAAAACAAAATGAACAAGCAAAACAAGTTACTGATGTCCGAATGCGTCAACTCATCTCCCAACACTAAAGCTGAGACAGAACTGATTTTTTTTTCTCAATTCTACTATTTTGATCGTTCTGAAATCATAGTATCTTATATATTCCTATTTATGTAAAGTCTCTGCTTGATTGGTAGACGTCGTGAAGTAAAAGCATTTATACTACACCTTCTTTAACGTGTATTGTCAGCGAGTCTTCAGCCATCTTTGTTTACATTTGGCGCCACGACTCGTCTCAAACCTTCGTTCGAGAGGTCATAAGACGTTCGATCAACACATCTTTGTTGGAACGCTTCCGAACAAACCGATGAAAGTTATTTTAAGAAATTGTTATCTCCGGTATATGCATTAGATTTTATATATATGTATCTATATATATGTCTATATGCATATCCATTATGAATAACTTTACATTACACCTGGATCAAGTAACGTACCTCTGTAACAAAACTTTAAAACGGAAAATAAGGCCACGCTGTAATATAATTCTGCAATCTGGAAGGATTCGACAACCCAGGATCTTACGAAAAGTAATTCCAGATTTACGAGGAGGCTCCCTCACCGCCCCCACCCCCATACCCCTTTCCTACGCGAGTCTACCCTGCCTCCGAGTCCTCAATCCATATCTGTTATCGCCAGACTGAATAGAAAAATATGCAGGGAAAGCACGAGTGGATAGGATCTCTCGCCGTAATGCAATCTACTCAGGCCTGACATAGACTGGCTGGATATAAGCTCTCCGGGAGGCTAAAGGCAATATACGGTAAGAGAACCAAGTGGGTATAGACTCTCCTTCGAGTCTCATATACCTCGGGGTAAGGGGAAGAGGGTCAAGGGGGGGGGGAGCGGGAATGGAGGGAGCACATCCTCTGAGTCACCACTTCCCTCCCTTTCCCCTCTCCTACCCCTCTCAAAACGGCACTCTGCAGATCTCATCCATCGTAAACACTGGCCTCATACCAAAATCTCGTTCCCCCATAGCTCCTTCGTCCCCTCCCCCCTGGCCTCATCTCTCGATCCTCCTCCTCCTCCTCCTCCCCAACTCTCGTATCTTTTT
>NC_051390.1:3996698-3999198 GCF_015228065.2 Penaeus monodon | reverse complement strand
TGACTACACAAAATCTATATTACAGCACAAGATACTGTCGACAAACATATCACACAACAGGCTGAGTCACAACACTTAAACACCGTGGCACTAGAGATGGCACTATTACATTATAATCATCCACACATAGTATGCCTGGCTACAAACAAATAAAAAAAGGTAGGCCCACCTCGAATGACTTATAGCCTTGGCCTACAGGATCTATAGGTCGCCACCACCCTACGCATGCTAGGGACAGTCGAGGTCCAAATAGCTCGCGGCGACAGACACTCGAACTCCCGGACACTAAGTCATTACTCGGGTGATTTTGTCCACAGAGCCATTGAACTGACTATACTAGGCCATTTTTTTTATGCTCGAGACCCTGTTCAAATCAGACAGGTGAGACGTGGCCGATTTTGCCATCAAAAAACTGCCTGCTCTGCCCGGACTCTATAGCAAGGGCGATATGGTGTTACCTGCTGTGCCTGGAAAGATACATTACTTTAGTCCAAGTTTCTGTACCAAAGATTCTCAAACTAATGTTGATAATGAGTTCGTTTCTGAGGGGGGGAGGGTAACGAGGCACTTAAGGTAATATTTCCTTGTAATTAATTGATAATAATAATACGTTAATTGATAGATGACAAATGTATAGCCCCCCCCAAAAAAAAAAAAAATCATAAAAAACAAACAAACATTTACTGTTGTTGACACGGCTGCGAGGCTGGTTTCTCGATTTTTGTTTGTGTGAAAACCATAGCCATCCCTCGCATTAATACTTTGTTAATGGACGAAGAATGTCCATTTTCTCATTAATACTGCAGATATAATGTCAATTTTCTTTTCATTACCAAAGAAATAATGCTCTGACTCAGATCTGTAATAAAATTAACAATGCTCTATCCAATTCTTAAATAAACCAACTTCTTACCCAAGAATGCACCAAAAAATTAAGCAATCCAATAACTTCCTTTGCTTGAACTCCACATATAACTTAAGAGGCACGAAATAGGGGTAATGGCGATGTACCAGAGAGCTAGAGAACCACTGTACTATCCACCCTGGTTTCACTCCACTTGGCCCTCTTCCACAGATCGCCTTGGGCCCTCACGACAACTTAGAGATCACGCAAGGGCCAGGGAGGGTCTCCTTCTGTGGGAAAAGATCTGAGGTTCGATTTTAGTGTTAGGGCAGAAGGGTAGAGGTGGCTAATGATAATGCTGGTGTGATGTGATGATACGTTTCAAATACATAGTTATTTTGTAATGAAAAAATGACGGTAGATTATCGGATTTGGATGTTTTACGTTTGACTTCGTGTAACGTGGTTTTAATTTCTGTTTTCTAAAGGAAATTCAGGAATGCATTAGATATATTAAGGGTAGTATCATCAACTGTGTCTATATATTTCTCTTTTGCCCCTTCATAATTTTTCTTATATAAATATAAACTTTGATGATAATGAGGGGAATGATTATCATACAACAAGAAAAAAATAAATGAAAAATCCCGTTGCTTTATCAGATCATGCTCTTGCAACTACGAATGTTGAATGAGTCTGTGTGTGAATAAAAGGTTGATATGGAATAATGTTAGAGACAGAAAAGATTAAAACCGTATGTTGCAATAAAAGTGCATGCCGACGTGTTAAAAACGCTAGAGGGGAGGCATGTATATATATGTAGGTGTATCCATATGTGTGTGTGTGTGTGTGCGCTCGCGTGTGTGTGAGGGACAGCGAGTGAAAGAGAGAGAGAGAGAGAGAGAGAGAGAGAGAGAGAGAGAGAGAGAGAGAGAGAGAGAGAGAGAGAGAGAGAGAGAGAGAGAGACAGAGAAAGAGAGAGACAGAGAGATTGAGAGTTGGTGTGTGTGTGTGTGTCTATGTAAGTGTTTGTGCTGAAGACAGTAATAAGGATGATAATTAGACAACTTTTGTAAACTTCCACATCCAAAAGTCATTGGTGTATTTTTTAAAAATCTTTTGTTTGAACATCACAATATCGCTTTTCAGTGAATTAACGATGTAGAATAAAATTTCTAAAGCTGTTTCATTAATTAGTGGATATTAATTAGCGGAGATTAGAAAGCATGAGGTAGACAGACAAGAGGAAGAGACAGAAAAGAAAGGAAATCGATGGGGAGACAAAAAGAACTAGAAAGGTAGATAGATAGATAAGGAAAGAGAGAGAGAAAGAGCGAGCGAGCGAGAGAGATAGATAGATAGATAGATAGATAGAGAGAGAGGGGGGGAGGAGAAACAAATATACTTAATATATAATATTTCTATAAATATTAATGGTAATATATATAAAATTAATATATTAGTTTTAAAGAAGACGTTAAGACAGATTCATCAATAGATGACATATTCCATCTAGACAGATGTGAATATAAATAGAAATTTAGATATTTCAATAGCATCGATAGAAATAGATAAAAAGAAGAAGAAAAATCTGAATATATCTTATATGATAATCAGGATTCACTATAAATTAATGGGTAATTAATATCTACAAATT
>NC_051390.1:3978300-3980800 GCF_015228065.2 Penaeus monodon | reverse complement strand
GCTTTTCTTGGGTGGGGGGAAGGGGGTGGACGGGGGGGAGGGGAGTTCTCTGGTCTTTCGAAACGACCTCCTAAATACCTCGGCGGGCTTGGCCTGGGGAGAGGCAAGCAGTGATTTCGGGTGTGCGTCACGACCTGGCGAGACGGAGGGAGGAAGGGAAGTGAAGGGAGGAGGCCAGTGAGAAGACTGGTCGGATTTGCGCTGCGGGATTTGTTCTTAATAATGGGTGGACATGCTATAGTTTGCGACATGTGATGGAATGAGTGATAGGGAACTGTGTTTGTAAACACAGACACACAAGTACACACGCACGCACGCACACGCACGCATGCACACACACACACACACACACACACACACACACACACACACATACACACACACACGTGTGCATGTGGGTGTATTGTGGTATGATGTGTGCGTAAATGCGTGCGCGCGTTGTGTGTGTGAGTGTGTGTGTGTGCGCGCGCGCGTGTGTAAGCAGATAGAAAAGTTATGCGTCTATTTTAAATTTTTCTTTATATATAAAATTTCATCTTTATACACGGAAACAAAACAATAAGGCTTAATTTAACGCGCGGAGCCCAACACAGAAGCCAGAAAACCGGCTGCTCAAGACAAAAACAAGGTCTAAAGCATTTTTGCAGAAGCTACCATACCGGTTAGGCATTTTTTGTTCTTCGATTATTCACTTTCCTTATTCACTCGTTTGCCATACCGTCGCCATACTCTCTTCCCTTTGTGATCTGACACATTTTCAAGGAGATTTATGGCAATAATGTTCAACAGAGGACTTGGTCGATCTGAAGGGTATACTCTGGAATATTAACTTGATATAAAAAAACAACGAAAAACGACAAAATCTATTGGAGAATCGTCCACTTACCTTGAATTCTAACATAGCGATATGAGTATTTTCAATAGAATTTTAGAATACGATATGAATTTAGCAATAAACCTACGACTTCTTCCTGCGTACTCCGTAACCTTATCTTCAACTATCCCGCCCTCTTATTTTCTAAAAAAAAAAAAGAATGAACGCGTTACATAAATATATTCACATTCACAAGGGCAATAACTCCCTTTCTCCACAAAACCGTGCAATGTTATGAAAAGTTATGAATCCCTAGAATTTGTCACTTTATTGCGACGGTGAGAAGAAACATTTTGAAATTCAAATTTGTATTTTATCAACCTTAATACTACAAGCATATGCCTTATGCAGGGAGTTCACTTAAATTAGTTTTTTAGAGTGGATATTATATCTATGTGGCACTTATTTACTTGAATAGTTTGTTGCTATCCTGACTTCTCTTAAATTTGATTTAAAAAATTCTCATTGCGAAAAAAGAGAGAGAGAAAAAACAGTAAGTTAGCATACGAAATACATACACACACACACATAAACACACACACGACACACACACACCACACACACACACACACACACACACACACACACACACACATACGCACACACATACACACACACACACACACACACACACACACACACACACAACACACACACACACACACACACACACTATATATATATATATATATATATATATATATATATATATATATATATTATATATATATTATATATATATATATATATATATATATATATATATATATATATATATATATATATATATATTCTTCTTCCTTTTTAACGGTAGGTTCATGTTTGAGCCGCCGTGGTCACAGCATGATACTTAATTGTAGTTTTCATGTTATTATGTTCTTGGAGTGAGTACGTGGTAGGGTCCCCAGTTCCTTTCCACGGAGAGTGCCGGGGTTACCTTTTAGGTAATCATTCTCTCTATTTATCCGGGCTTGGGACCAGCACTGACTTGGGCTGGCTTGGCCACCCAGTGGCTAGGTAGGCAATCGAGGTGAAGTTCCTTGCCTAAGGGAACAACGCGCCGGCCGGTGACTCGAACCCTCGAACTCAGATTGCCGTCGTGCCAGTCTTGAGTCCGATGCTCTAACCACTCGGCCACCACGGCCTTATATATATATATATATATATATATATATATATATATATATATATATATATATATATATATATATATATATATATATATATATATATAATCCTGTTTGATTCGTATGTCAAAGCCATACCTGTTGTAGTGCATCAGCTGATCACCGACATTACCTTCTCCCGATGCTTGCAAATGGGACGTGACTCTGGCTTTGGTTAGACGCCTTGAGATGTGGAAACGTAAAGGGAATATGAACGGAAAGTATGTCTTGCTAAGTTATATATATATTTCTCCTTAACGCTCAGGCTAATTGATTGATAAATATATATAATATATATAACCGAAAGCATTTAAAAAAGCTAAACAAAGATACCCGTCAAGCAAAACAAAACAAAAACACAAACTGACTAAAAGATGAAAAACGAAACAAAAATAAAAGCTAAAGGGAAGTAAAAAACAATCAATAACCACGAGTAAAAACCGCAATTTCAAACCTTATA
>NC_051390.1:3968300-3973300 GCF_015228065.2 Penaeus monodon | reverse complement strand
GTGACGTGAGAGGAAGAGGAGACAGTGTGACGTGAGGGGGAAACGAGACATTGTAACACGAGGAAGGGGTGAGAGGACATAGTGTGACACGAGAAGAAATAGCCAAGTATATTGTGTGACTTATTTAAAAAAAAATCCAAACGCAACGGAAAGGCGATGTGACAAGAAAACCGAAACGCTAAGAAATACAGTCTGGCGAAAGATCTGTCTACGTAACGCACGTTATATACAAACCCAGGGAATGTTTATTTGGCGAACAGATAGACGAGGAATGCTGTCTGGAAAACTCACATTAAAAAAATGGCAAAGGAAAACAAACCTTAAAAGAGATGGATAAAGAAAAAAAAGAAGATTAAGAAGAAGAAGAAGGAAAAAAAACGTAATATCTCTGGATACAACGAAATGAAGACGGATACCACATAATACAGCATTCCTTCACCCCGTCACATACCTTCACAAGTAAACACATTCTTCATAAAAGGACTTTTTCAGTATGCTCGTCTCCGGTTGGTCTTAAAAATGAGGGAGGAAGGTAGAGAGAAAAAAAAGAAAGAAAGAGAGAGACACACACACCGATGGATAGGTAGATGGATAGATAGATAGATAGATAGATAGAGAGAGAGAGAGAGAAGGAGAGAGAGAGAGAGAGAGAGAGAGAGAGAGAGAGAGAGAGAGAAAGATAGATAGATAGATAGATAGATAGATAGATAGATAGATAGATAGATAGAAGAAGAGAAGAGAGAGAGAGAGAGAGAGATAGTAAAGTGAAGTGAAGGATGGAAATATAGACAGACAGATAGACACATACTTAAATAAGTATGTGTGTGTGTGTGTTAGTGTGTGTGCGTGTGTGTGTGTGTATGTATATATGTATATATATATTCATATACATATACATATTTATATCTACATGTAATCCGGAGCAGGAGAAGACAGACGAACGGAAACGAAGGGAGGTCAGGTCAGGTCGGAGGATCGGGCGGACTATGCGCGGGGTGGCCGGCAAAAGGGAGAAGGCGGAGGATGTGGGAAGAGAGGAGACTGTCGGCAAGAGAAAAGTCGCTGTTCAAGTTGAAATTAGGCAGCAGATTTATTAAGGAGGCTTCCACCAGTCTGCGGGCGTGGACATCAGCGAAAGGAAAGACAAGAAGCTGTCCAGTCCATCTGTTGGCCTGTGTCCCACTGGTGGCAAAAGAGGGCGTTGTTGTTGTGTTCGCTGGACACATCGTACTTACGTTGAGACAGACGCTTAGTGAGACTGGCGCCTGTCTCACCAAAGTATTGCTTATCACAGGAAGTATAAGGAACACCTTCGAGACAGAGGGAGGACTGGTGTGGACCAGGTTGCGACGGAGAGTGTTCACCTGGCAAAAGATCAGCTTGCAACTGAGAGGGTTTAGAGGGCGACGGAGAATGTAGAAAGGCAGGCTGAGGACGGGCAGGTGAGGAGTCTCTTTAGGGGAGGATTCGTGTCAGAAAGTACGCCGTGCCCTGGATAACGCGACGCGAGAACATGACGAGGGTAGCCCAGTTTCGATAACGAACGCTGCAGGAAGTCGATCTTTCCATCCAGTTACTGGGGGTCACAGATGCGGAGGGCGCGGAGGAACAGCGAGGTGGCAGCACATCTCTTTGCATGGGGAGGATGGTATAAGAAGTGTATGTATATGCCACTATGCATAAGCATCCTGTATATTGATGATGAACTAGGGTGTCCAAGAAAGGGAACTTGTTGTCAACCTCCCATTCCACCTTGAAATGAATGGAAGGAGAGAGAGAGTTCAGCTGCGTCAGGAAATCCGAGAACAGGGCAGGGTCATGAGGCCGGAGCGCAAGAACGCCGTTCACAATACCTCAACTAAACCGACGGACGAAGGGAGATGGAAGGGAGAAGCTCAGACCTGAAGAACAGGTTTGCCAAGACTGGAGAGAGGAGAGAACCCATGGCAACGCCGAGCGTCTGAGAGTAGAAGAGACCCTCAAAGGAAAAGGGATTAGACTCCACACACACACACACACACACACACACACACACACACACACACATATATATATATATATATATATATATATATATATATATATATATATATTATATATACATATACAACTACATACAACACACACACACACACACACACACACCACACACACACACACACACCACACACACACACACACACACATATATATATATATATATATATATATATATATATATATATATATATATATATATATATATATATATATATATATATATATATATAAATTATATGTATATCGACAGATAAATAAATAGATACATTGATAGAGACATAGACAAGTAGACATAGATATATAGATATAGATAGATAGATAGAGAGATATATAGATAAAGATAGACAGACAGATATAAGGAGAAAGATATAGGTAGCCAGACAAATAGACGGAGATGGAGCGAGAGAGAGAGAGAGAGAGAGAGAGAGAGAGAGAGAGAGAGAGAGAGAGAGGGGCAACGAAGAGAGAAAGAGAGATTGTAGAGAGATAGTTAGGTATATAATTAGATAGAATGATAGACAGATAGATAGACAAACAGACAGACAGATAGACGGAGACCACCTGTCCAGAAAACATGCAGCTTCTGCTTCATACGAAACGCGTTGGAGAGATGCATCTTACCCAGCAACCAAAAGCATTGCCTCAATAAGCCCTTCTTTCTTGCCAAAAGAGGTCAGACGGTGTTCCTCTTAAAAGAAAATAAACAGGTTGAAAAGATGTGCATATATTGCAGGATGTTGATATGAATATGTATGTCCATTTGGAAATCGGCACGTTCCATTCCCGGAAAATGTTTTCAGATGTTGCTGTGTCCCGGTTGACCTACAAGATACACAATATTCTTCTGCTGTATATTGCGGCTGCGGCTGAGAAAATAATTGCGTGAAATATCATAACAGACTCATAACACGTTTCCTGGGGCTGGAAAACTATATCTTTCATTTGTCGTCTGCAAACACACACACACAACGCACACACACACACACACACACACACACACACACACACACACACACACACACACACACACACACACACACACACACACACACCTATCTATCTACTCCTATTATCTATCGGGCTGCCGATGGCTTGAACTTTAGGCAATTATCTGATAAAGGCCTGTGAATAATAAACTTTTATTAAACCTCGTTTGTTTATGAAGCAGATTAACCACTGACCTAAGTTCTTAATATCAATAAAAAACACGTGTAGACATCGAAGCACTTCCGTAGTTATAAAACTTAGAAATCCCATACATAAACATATATACACACGTATGTATACACACATACACTATCTATCTATCTATCAACCTATATAGGGACCCTTGATTTGACTCAAACAAAAAGTAAGACGTAATTACCGGAAAATTACAAAAAAAAAGGTAAGTCACCGTCTCCTCGAACTGTAGAGCAACGATAACGCATAAGAGAGTATAGTTGCCGCCGCATAAACAGCCCGCATAAGACGTGTTTAGTTCACCCCTCGCCAACACGTATTAAACAAGCCACCGTTCTTGCGTAACGTAGTGTCCCATTTGTTATTCTATAACATTTACGACGCTATAAAACTATGTCCCTTATCCTGCCTTCCCCCTTCCATCGCATCCCTTCCTCCCCCTCCTGTGTGCTCCCTATCTCCCCTCCTTCCCCCCTCTTTCCCCTCTTAAGTGGCATTAGCGTGTTGGCTCCCGGGCTGGTGTTAACTGTCTTCTCGCTCCTCGCTATGCCCCTTGCGTGCGCTGTTGGACGCTCTCTCCTCTCCTTTCTTTCTGTGTTTCTGGTTCTGTCTCTGGTTGTCCGTCCGTCAGTCTGAATGCATATCTGTCTGTCTGTCTGTCTCTTGTCTCCCTCTTTCTTCTCTCTTTTGCTCCTTTCTCCTTCTCTCTCTCTCTCTTTCTCTCTATTTCCTCTCTCTCTCTCTCTCTCTCTCTCTCTCTCTCTCTCTCTTCTCTCTCTCTTTTCTCTCTTTTTCACCTCTCTCTCTTTCCTCTCTCTCTCTCTCTCTCTCTCTCTCTCTCTCTCTCTCTCTCTCTCTCTCTCTCTTTCTCTCTGTCTCCTTGATTTTTATTTATCATCCTTAATTCAAACTTTTATCGCAGTTAATGCATACAGTTCATGTAAAGAAGATTACGTCTTACGCATTTGATATTTCATATAAGTAAATATTTCTCACTTTTGAGAAGTCCAATAAAAATACAGCTGATAAAATAATCGCTGGGTGTGTCGGTCAGTGTTAGAATATGCAATTGTATGATATGAGGTGTAAAAATATTACAACAGAACCAGTTATTAAAGTTTGATTTGATCCTGTGAACAAAGGCGGATTCCTAAAGACTCTCTCTCTCTCTCTCTCTCTCTCTCTCTCTCTCTCTCTCTCTCTCTCTCTCTCTCTCTCTCTCTCTCTCTATCTCTCTCTCTCTCTTTCTCTCTCTCTCTCCTCTCTTTCCTCTCTCTCTTTCCCCCCCTCTCTCTCCCTCACTTCCTCTCTTTCTCCCCTTTCTCTCTTTTTTTTCTCTCTCTCCCTCCTTTTCATTTCCTCCATCTCTCCTGCCCCATTTGAGTACACGGCCTCTGAAGCAGTGTACTCAACGGAATGTAAAGTTTAAGGTGAAAGTAAAGGTCTATGCTCTGTGTGCTGTTGAAAAGTTGCACATTCTTTTGTTGATTGTTCGAAAATCATTCAATGGGCGTCATGATTAACTTTATGAATCATTGAATATACTAGTGTGTGTATATTGTTTGATAGAGGGGTAATGGATATACTAGTGTGGATGTGTGGATGTTGTTTTGATAGCGAGGTGGATAGATTAATATGGAAACAGACCGGGAAGTAGATAGATAGAAAAATAGATATGCATTCAGCTAGAGGGATGGGTGGATAGACTTATAGATAGAAATGTAGACAGGTAAATAGATAAATGATAGAGGAATGGATAGATGGATGGATAGATGGAT
>NC_051390.1:3958300-3960800 GCF_015228065.2 Penaeus monodon | reverse complement strand
AAGGAAAATTGATTTCGTTGTACGCTTTTAATTTCCATTTAAAGGTAAATAGATATAAAGGATGGAAGGAAGGAAGAAAGAAGAAAGAAGGAAAGAAAGAAAGAAATAAAAAAAGAAAGAAAGAAAAAAAGAAAGAAAGTAAAGATGAACAAACTATAAAAGAAAAAAGAAGAAAAGTCCATATATTTAGCGGAGATAGGGTGAGAGGATGTATATCTTTGTTAATAAAAAATGTATCTCATTACATCTAATCACGTGGACTGAAACCTTTTTCCTTTTCATTTAAAGAAGATAACAAGAAAGGAAGAAAGAAAAACAATCAAACAACAAGAACAAGAACAACAACGCTTAAAAAGAACCTTATTAAAGTAAGTGAATAATTCAAAATCCTCTCCCCCCCAAAAAAAAAAAAAAAAAAAAAAAAAAAAAAACCGAGATCTCCATATAGTATATTTCCACGAACATACCAAACACTAAAACATATTTTGATTTCACGCCACCCATTTCGACATTTTTCAAACACTTGATGTATATTTCGAAAGTAAACGAGACAACATCAGTAAAAAATAGAAACATCATAAACTAGCCAAGTAAACAACGAGTATACATTTTCCAAACATATCGTATGTACACTTGAAAAATAAATGTCACTGGCAACTGAACACAACTTTTATGATAAGCTATCACATAAATACCCATTGCTGATTTGATAACAAGGAGAGTATGATTGCGAAGTGTTGTTTCCACGTTTTTATTGTGTTGGTGGTGGTGGAATGGTGATTGTAGCGATGGTGATGCTAACAATGATGATTTTGATTATGTTTCTGGGTAATAAAGGTGATGGTGTTAATAATGAAAATAATGATGAGAATAATGATAACAACAACAATAATGATGGTCCTAATGATAGTAATAGTAATAATAATGATGATGATGATGATTGTGATAAAATGCAGACAATAGTAATAATAAGAATAAGAATAACTTCACTGATAATGCAAATCATAAAAAAGATAATAATGAAGATATAAATGAAAAAGCAAGAAGATTGATGATGACAATAGAAGTAATAATAATATTATATCATAGTATAATAACAGTTGGCAGTCATTTTGTTAGCTTCTCCGTATCTGCATAATGAAAGCAATATAGGTTATGGCAATCCACCATTGCCTATAATATCTTTATAGTGTTGCTAATTGGATCGTTTCAATAAAAAAAATTGTTATATGAATTGTGACGTTATGCAACTTATGTCGTTGTTCTAACTACTCGTAGTGAATAATGAAATATTAGAGCACAAGTGTAGCAAAATTTATCGGTTTAGCGAGCATAAAATCATTCAGTATTGTGATGTTGGTAGATGAAAAATGGGCGAAACAGAAGAGGGATATCAGTATGAAATTCAGCCCTGAACGAATCCTCTACCCTGACCTCCCTCTCTTCACCCTACTTCCCCTGTTAGTGTTACCAGATCACTTTAAAGTTGGTACCTTTAAACATCCGAAATGTATTTTTAATCTTTTTGGAACGAGATGGACGGGTATTCAAGTCTACGGATTATACAACTCAGGTTTCACTACAAATCTAATGTTAGGAGCTATACTGAAGTAACACAGTCTACCTTTCCATGATGTCAGTATTAGTAGTAATGATATATATGTATCAGTGGAAGTAATATGAAATGCATGTCACATAGATGGTTAACGTCCCTACTCCAGTGAGGTTTACAAAATGTTTTTTATATATAGCTTGGCTCGAAATCGTGTTATTTTAATGTACAGTTACTGACGTCATTACGAATATCATCTTTCACTTCTATCTTTCTATAAAAGTACAATTTAATAGCTTTGATAACCAGGTATTTTTCTGTGCACTACGCTAAGAGCTTTATGTTCATTAATCATATGTTAATTAGATATAATACTGCTTGTGCTAGAAAGGGTCAAGTAGTTCTTAGGTATTGGTGAATGTAAAAGGGATTCAGAGGCAAAAAGCACAGGGGTGAATCGTCATACCTTAGAGAACATTCGTGGATATAGGACTTTCTTAAGTTATTGATTTACACAAAGCTTGTATTTACGCTCTCCATGTCATTTGAGCTCTATATTCATTTTTTTTTCTAAGCGCCGTGGATACTAGAATATGTAATATCTATTTATGTTTATCACACACACACACTAGCAAAAATACTTACACGGAAGTACTATTATTTGTACACATTCTTAACCCCTCCAACAGAAACACAAACAAAAACATACAAACAAACACACACACACACACACACACACACACACACACACACACACACACACACACACACACACACGCACGCACGCACGCACGCACACACACACACACACACACACACACACATACACACACACACACACTCACAAACACACACACACACACGCGCGTAAGCAAACATAAGCGCTTAATTATCAACCAGCTTTTAGTGCAAACCGGGCGCCGAGAGGACCGCTATCTCTCACACACT